>NC_142175.1:20946295-21023860 GCF_029865625.1 Vigna umbellata | reverse complement strand
GTCCAAGCTTATAGAGTGCGACAATGGGGAATTTTGAGTTGTGGAGAAGAAAAGAAATGGTGAAGGCAATCATAACAACTTAGATTATCATATAAGAGAAGAGATAATAGACGAAAGAAAGAAAAGATAGGGAAGTAACACTCAAAGATAACTGACAAGAATAGATTGGAACAAATTCAGTTTATAATAATACTTATTATATAATTTTCTTGATCTTATGCTTGGATGGGAATGATCAAGAGAGGTTGAGCCTTGTGCGAGATCAACCCAGATTTCTCTTGCATATCCATTTTCTCATATTTTTCTCCATCCTTGAGCTTCCAATCATAATTGCATAGAAGAGAGGCCAACACAAGGTGAATAGTTCTAAAAGCCAATGGTAACCCAGGACAGATCCTTCTTCCAGCTCCAAAAGGTATCAGCTCCATATCCTTCCCTTTAAAATCAATGTCACTTTCTAGGAATCTTTCGGGTCTAAATTCATTTGGGTTTGTCCAAATCCTTGAATCCCTTCCCATGGCCCATGTATTGATAAGAATTTGTGCACTTCTAGGCACCATGAAGCTACCTATTTCAACATCAACTTCTGGCTTGTGTGGCACTAACAATGGGCCGGGTGGATGTATACGAAAGCTTTCCTTAACCACTGCTTGCAAGTAAGGAAGCTTTGAGATATCTGATTCTTTTAGTTGTTCACCTTTGCCAAGGGTTTGAATCTCTTTTCTAACTTTCTCTAGTTTTTCTGGATTATGGAGCAACTCAGCCATCGCCCATTCTATTGAGCTTGACGTTGTGTCTATCCCAGCCACAAATAAATCCTGACATCAATACGTCAAGTCATATAGGATAAGAGATATGTAATTTACAAGATTTAAGACATTTTTTATTAACCCGCAGAGACTCTATTATATAACTTACGAATGGTTGAACTTCTCACGTTGTATAAAAATAAAAATAAGAAAAATTTATGTATATAAGTAAATTGAAATTAAATCTTGCAAGTTGAATTGAATTTAAATTTTATTTTTTAGATGGCATCAAAAATAAACCAAAACCTATATTTACTAAATTTATTATTAGTCTGGTCTATTGTATCTTTATATCGAACCATGATTAATGTGATATATATATATATATATATATATATATGTCTTAACGTGAAATTTATATATTAGAATTCTCATATTGAATAAAATTAAAAATAAGGTGAATTTATAAATTGAATTTCTAGAGTTGATTAAGGGTTAAAATTCACTTTAGTAAGATTTAAGAAATATTTTCATAATGTTAATTAGGTTGAGTTGATTGAAAATATAGCTTAATAATCTTTTATGACATTTAACTTCAAACGTACATCATGAATTTTATTAAAGCCTAAGAGTGTCAAAATAGCATTTATTGTAAAAATATACATATACTTACTACAAACAGGTGCAGAACATGGGAACGAGTCAGTTTTGAGTTGTCTTCAAGCATGAGTTCCAACACAGAATCCAACACGTCCTTGCATGCCTTGTCTTCATTTTCTAATGCCCTTAAACGCAATCTTTCTTCTATGAGTCCATCAAAAATCGCAATTAACTTTCCAAAGTAACCATTCATTCTTCTCCTAACACCCTGTGGATCAAGCATGCGAAAGATTGGAAAAAAGTCAACAACATTAGGCCTTCCAGTTTCTTCCATGATGCCCGAAATGATGTCCTTGAACTCTTGAGACTTGTCAGAAGCGTAATGAGCTAAATCCATTGAGAAGAAAGTGTTTGATATGGAATTAAGCACAGTTGTGAAGGAAGCCTCACCAATATCCAAGGCTTCACCTTTCTCACATTTTTCCTTGACATAATTCATCAACTCTTTCACCTTACTTTGGCGAATAGCTTCTGTAGAATCAAGCTGCTTAGAATAGAACACTTTGGTAACACAAGCCCTCCTAAGGATCCTCCATTCTTCTGAAGGTGGAAGCCATGCAACGGAATTTGAGTGATGGTCAAGAGCTCGAACAGCATCTGGGATTGTCCTGTTGGAAAAGATTTGATCTTTTGTTTGCAGTACTTCTCTGGCAAGATGTGGAGAGGAAATGACTATGGTGGTAATGCTACCAAGCTTGAGACTCATTATAGGACCATAAATTTGGGAAAGCTCGGCAAGTTTTATGTGTGGCAGGTTTCGAAGCTCCAAGATGTTTCCTATGATGGGAAAAGGGTAAGGCCCTGGAGGGTACTTTGAGGTTTTCATCGGTTTGAAGGTTGAGATGAGTACATGAATGGTTACACACAGTATGGTGATTAGAAGAAGAAGTGGAAGAAGGTACTCCATTGTTTTGCTTCTCTTGTGTGCACTGGAAAATGAGAGACTGATTCTTGAGACACTGAGAGTTATTCAAAGCTTAAATTCACCTAACAAAATATATACTGAAATACATGTGGAAACGTGTCCTGCTATTTGACAAAAAAAAATGATTACTGTTCAGAATTCGCTTTACTTTATCAGATTCATTTTATGCAACAATTTCGTCACTAGATCAATAAAGAGAAATGACACCGGTTAATTTCGCTTATAGGCACCGGTTCTGCAACCGAGGCATATAGAGACGAGATAAAAAGAATAAGTTTAATGCCTCGGTTGTGAACTGAGTCAAAAAGAGTTCAATTTTTGCCTCGGTCCTCTTTTGAACCGAGACCGTATCTTAGAAAATTTTAATAAAAAAAAAATCAAAAAACTGCTGAACCTGGGACCTTTTCCTCAAACCTTTAATAGTTTAGAAAATCACTCCAGGATTCAATACAGAACATCAAAGTTCAGATACATACATTACAAAGCATATAACAAAAGCCAGTGGGATGAAAGAATCAATGTTCTTCATTATAGAGCATATAACAAATGGAAAAAAAAATCAGAAAATAGAATCCGAAAATCATTACAGAGTATCAAAGTTCAGATACATCAGAACATCAGAAAATCATACTTCAGATACATTACAGAGCTGGAAAAAAAATCAAAGAAACCACGGACACCCGACGACAAGCGGCAAGCGGGAAGCGGCTCCCGACAGCAAGCGGCTCCCGACGGCAAGCGGCTCCCGACGGCAAGCGGCTCCCGACGGCAAGCGGCTCCCGACGGCAAGCAGTAAGCGGGTGCTAGGCCAGCGACTCCACCAAGCGGTCCACGAATAGCACCATCTGAGAAACAAAAAGAAAAGGGAGAGAAAGGGGATCGCGATCTGGATCTAGATCTGGATCTGGAAGCCGCACTCGAAGCCGTTGCACACGACGAGGTGGTGGTGGCGTGGAGAAAGGTGGCGTGGAGAAGGAAGAAGAAATCTATCGATGCGTGGTCGCGGCCTCCATGGAGTTTGGACGAGAACGAAGGCGTTGTGGTGGCGGCTTGCGGGTTTGCGCGTGGTGGCCGGCGGCGTGGTTGAACGGTAGTGGTTGCGGCGACCGTAATGGCTGGTGATGGTGGCGGTTTGATGATGGGTTTGGTGGAGAGAAGAAATCGTGACGGAGGGAGGGAGGCACAGATGAGAGCGCGAGAGATGAAAGCGAGAGTGCGAGAGTGCGAGAGTCTGCGAGAGGGTTTTTGATTTTAACCTAAGGGTATATGCCTCGGTTATATTTAAAACCGGTGTCTAAACCCTTTAAGTGCATCAGTTACACAGCAAACCGGTGTCTAAACCATTTAAAATTTATATTATATGCCTCGGTTGGCCTTCTACTCGAGATAGTAACATCTATAGACATTGGTTCAATATAACCGAGGCATATAACTGCTCAATATTATCGAAATGCCATCGCACTTTTATACGTCTCGGTTTCAGTAGAACCGAGGCATATATAGCGCGTTAAAAGAGCCTTTTTTTTACTAGTGCGTAATAAAATTAGGAGACCTTAAGGAAAAAAAGAGTGGAAGTTTGAGAAGGATTTACTTTCAATTTAGTTTTATAAAAAGTTACTATCATTATAAGGTTTACATAAAAATCTTATTTATTTACATAAACTTTATTCACATACGTTCATTTAACCATCAATTTCCTTTCAGACATAGAAAATCAAAATCTTAAAATTTGTATTACCTCAAAGTGCTACACAGATTCAATCCGAACATTCATCCTTTAAACATCATTTTCACAAAGTCCTTTTCAAAACCAGAGAGATGTTGTAGACGATCTTAGTCTTTCTCTTAGACAATATTGTCTTAACATACGTTTCTAAACCTTGAGGAAGGAATAGTTGATTTTCCTCTGCAGTTTGTACAAGGACACTCTGGGGATCACTCCGCTCCCATGAGGCCTAAGCTCTAAGACATAAGGCTACCTCCTCATCCCTTCGCAGTACACTGGCCTTGTGTTTATGTCATTACTCTTTTCTCCATTTTTCTTTCTTCTTCTCAATTTTGTTTGGAGTTTATATTTGTGTAGGTTTGTAGATTGAGAATTATTGTCATTTTGCAACCTCTAGAGTATGTAAACGTAAAACTCAAAATTTGGTGACATTTCGATGAAGTTAATCCCGAAAATTAATGTTTAAAATCTGATGTTCTGATAAGTTCTTTGTCAACATTTGTCTTTGCCATTCCCTTTATTTTCACGTACTTATTATCTTACAATGATGCCACATTAAGACTGACAATGATATCCCTTTAAAACTGACTAGTTGGGATCTTATAGCAATTGACACCTTATTTCCCATTTAGCAATGTGACAAGAAATTAAAAGAGGCTATACAGAGTAACAAAAAGAAGTTGCATAAGAAACTTGATCTGTCTATTGTTTAAATGTTTTCCCTTTCCTGTTTCGCTTGCCCTCTTTTGAGTAGAGGAATTAATCTTTTGTTGTTTCTATTTGTGATATACGAAAAAAATCTTTTGTTAAAAAAGACAACTCAGTTTGAGCACTAGTGATTGAAGTTTGTCTAGTAACTTTTTTACGTTGAACCGTTGCTTGCTTTTAACTTGTTACCATGTTCAGCCTTTAGGTTATTCCTTCTTACTAATTTTGTTAACAAAAAGAAAATAGCTATTTTGTAATAGATATATGAAGTATCTAACAATAAATATGTCATTTGACATAACTACCAGGAATATTTGAGATTAAAAGCAAGGGTAGAAGTTTTGCAACGTTCACAAAGGTAATTAAGATGAGAAGAGATTTCATGACATTAATGCACCTTGTCAGTACCAGTGTATTTAGTCTTAAATCTCATATTGAATCTATTATTTTTTTCTTTCAGCTCTTTTTGTTGTCATTACTTTTTTTCACTTTCCAATGTGTCTCTCTTCAAATCGTCAGTAAAAATTAATCTTTCATTTTCCGCACTCCAACTCAGGTGAGAAGACAAGTTTTTCTCATCCTATATGGAGAATAGGTTTTATAACTAAGCATATAAGCAAACTCCCATTTGCTAAAAACTCAATATACATGTACCTGTAATCAAATCATATGACCAAACACAACCTTAAAATTATCAATGCCATCACTCGATTTGTTCATGCCTCCAGTTTCTTAATTTTGTTGGCAACTCTTACGAAGTTGGTGAGTAAGATTTTGAAATGATCTGGCAATAAAAGAAGTGAAAAATTGTACATAGAATTTCAATGAAAGGGATACTAAAGGTAAACTGGTGAGATTTGATAGCAATGGAGTGAGTAATTAAAATCAGAAAAATGAAGAAAGGAAGCAGATGGTAAGTAGTTAGTACTAAGTGGTCCACCTTGCTTTTCACATGTGGTGCACAAATTCAGGGGGATTTTAGCCTTAGAAAGTGATATCTCATGGACTCAACAAATATGCACTCCCTTCAAATTAATCTCTCTATGTATGATGAGATATTTAATTTCTACATTTCTATGTATGATGAGATATATTATTATTCGAAATACATTACTTTTGATGAAAAGAAAGAATAATAACACAAAATAATGAGACAAATATTATTTTGTTTGGCTTGCAGAGTCTCTTCTCTCTCTCTCTGACATACTGGTCTGATCAGAGCTGGCAGCCCTTCTCATTATAGCCTTTGTTCCCTTCCTACCGTTCATTATCTTTATCATGGCCACGCAAATCAACCACTTTTTCTCTTTTTGGATTGCAACACAAATTCTTATAGATTAATTCCTATTGTTTTAGGAGGATATTGGAATCATGAAGTACATGAATTTGGATGCTTATAGATTTTCCATTTTTTAGTCTAGGATTTTATCCACAGTAAGTTAACTTTTATTTATATTCCACATAGATAATTTATTTCGCTAATTGATGTATCATGTTATTAACTTGTTATAACTAATTGTCTGCAGAAGGAAGACATAAATAAAGTTACTAGTAATTTTTTTATTAGAACAAGAAGAAAGGTTTTTGGTTAGAAGGTATTTTGTAGGTCCTAAACGTGTAGGATTTTTTTTCTTGGGAGTGAATCTTGTTTTTTTTTGGTGGTGCAAGTGTTTAAGCAAGCTGCTGGAAGTCATCTTTGCTATCCAGTTTTCTTTTCCGATTTGGTTTGAAGTACAAAGATAATAATTTTATAATAATACCTTTCTAGTTTCTAGTCTTAACATGTAGCTAACTATCATCTTTCTATGTTATTTCTATGACCATTTTTCTCTCTGCATGTCAATGCTGTAAATGTCCAAATGCTAAACCATAATGGTAATTTTATAGTTAATTGCATGATGTATTTTGAGACTTTTTGGTTGATCATGTGTGTTTTAAATCTGTTTGTGCTTGATTTATGAATAGTATGAATGGACTGTTTTGGTTGGATTAGGAATTGTCTAAGTGCCTTTTTGGTTTGGTTAATATGCTGGTTGTGTGTGAATAAAAATTTGTTACAAAGTTGGGTTTGGTGCAATCATTTTTCACGGTCAAGTGGTTCTTAGGTTGTTTTTTTGTGTGAGTGCTTGGAATCATGCTGGAAAGTTGGTACAAGGTTCATTGGATGCTGGACAATGAAGCGTGGTGCAGGAACATGAATTCTGGTGTGTTTGGTTCACTAAAAATGCTGCTGGAATATAAAATACTCCAAACCGTTGTGATTAGAAAAAAAAACAACAATAATAATTAACGTAGTAATGTTAAAATGGGTTGTAACCAGTGAGTCAATCTAACTCACCACGGGTTTGAACTGGGTTGGGTTTGAAAAAAATCTAATTTTTTACGTGGGTTAGTTTTCAATATGGCTCACTTAGAACCCGAGGCTCATCCGAGTTGAACCCGTGGTGAGTCGGGTTAGCTCACCAACCCACCTAATTTAATTAAATTATTTATTGTTTTTGTGTTTCAGCATTATTAGACAACATTTTTTTTTATATTGTAGATGGTGATAAAGAAAAAGATGTTTCAACATAGAAAAGTATTATAGATTAGGTGGGTTGATAGTCCAAAATATTTTTTGGTTGCTATTTTTCTGGTGCATATTGATGGCAGTGTGGTGTTTCAAAAACTAGTTTGAAAGACTGGTTTTGGAATGCTAGAAGGTGGATAAAAGGGGGACTTGAAATCTTCAACATGGTGCAGCGACCAAATGGGCTGGAAATAGTTTTTTTACCAATGTACAATGATATTTTTTTTAATGTTTACCATTGAATAATATTATTATTTTATGTTGAACAATTTGTTGTGTCAAAATGTTTATTGTTTATTTTATGATATCTAATTTTAATTTTAAATTTTTTGATTGTATGTTTCATATATTAAAGCATTTTCATTATAATCAAATAGATTATAAATAATACCAAAAAAAACAAATTCTTTGCATTTCTGGCGGGTTTAAAACCTCGATATCCGCAGTTTTCTAAACTCCTATAGGTTTGGGCGGTTTCATAAATTCCTGTAGGTTCTGATGCTTTATGCAAAACTCCAATTAATTTTCTAATGATTTATGCAGACCTTTGGAAATACGGATAATTTTATCAAAATCTCTAGAAATAGCGGCAATTTTATAAAATACTCCAAACCGTTGTGATTAGAAAAAAAAACAACAATAATAATTAACGTAGTAATGTTAAAATGGGTTGTAACCAGTGAGTCAATCTAACTCACCACGGGTTTGAACTGGGTTGGGTTTGAAAAAAATCTAATTTTTTACGTGGGTTAGTTTTCAATATGGCTCACTTAGAACCCGAGGCTCATCCGAGTTGAACCCGTGGTGAGTCGGGTTAGCTCACCAACCCACCTAATTTAATTAAATTATTTATTGTTTTTGTGTTTCAGCATTATTAGACAACATTTTTTTTTATATTGTAGATGGTGATAAAGAAAAAGATGTTTCAACATAGAAAAGTATTATAGATTTATCTACTCAAGACTCTAACATTATAAATGGACAAGTGATACAAAAATTATCAATATTAAAAACTTATTTTGTTCACCTTTTATATTGTTTCTTAGATTACTCTTGGATTGTATGATATTTTTTTTTTATTTTGAATTGTATTTGGAGTTTAACATCATTTTAGTATGAAATTTATTTAAATTTGAATTTAAAAAAATTGTCATTTTTTTATTTTAAGAAAAACTTATAATTAAATGAGTCAATAAGTCAACCCGTTTAACCCACCAACCCGTGGTAAGTCAAACTGGGTTCGAATTTTTTCAGCTCGCTAATAATTGAGCCGGGTTGGGTTGGCTCACTAAGTGACCAACCCATGGTGGGTCGAGCCAAGCCGGGTTACCCGTTTTGACAGCTCTAAATTAACGACACTATTTTTCTTAACAATTTTTTATAACGGTAGGAATACAGTATTTTCTAGAATTTAAAATCGTAAAAAATGTTAGAAAAAATTCTGGTATAACTAAAACAAGTTTTACTTATATCATTATGATTTTCTCAGTTTTTTACAATAAACTAAAGCCGTCAAAATGGGTTACAACCCGCGGGCCAAGGCCACGGGTTTGAGGCGGGTTGGGTTTGAAAAAATTGTATTTTTTTATGCGGGTCAGGTTTCAACCCGGCTCATTTAAACCCGGCTCATGCGGGTTGAATCCGTGGTGGGCCGGGTTGGCCCACCAACCCACCTACCTAATTTTATTTTATTAATATTTAATTTTAATTTTATAAAAAAATATTTATTATTTTATTTTTGCTTGAAAAAATTATTTAAGTTTCTTATTTACAAAATTAATTAAACACCCATGTTGGGAGTGAAATTTGTTTATATTTGAATAATAGAAAGTTTGTAATTTATTTTTATATAAAAAAATTGTAATTAAGTGAGGTAGTGAGCTAACCCGTTTATCCACCAACTCGTGGTGGGTCATACTGGGTTTGAATTTTTATGGCTCGCTAATAAATGAGCCGGTTTGAGTTGGCTCACTAAGTGACCAACCTGTGACAAGCCGGACCGGGTCGGGCCGGATGACCTATTTTGACAGCTCTACAATAAACAAATATCAAGCTTTTAAAATATACATTCATTTTATAATAAACCCTAAAAATTGAACACTTCTTAATTTTGAATAATAAGTAAAATATTGAAAATATTCTCATTATTATATTAACTCAATTTTTTCAAATAATAGTATTATAATTTTTAAAATATACACTCATCTTATAAATTAATTTCTTTTTCTAATTCATCAAGTTAACTAGTTTTGTAAGCAAATATACATATACAAATTAAAATTTTAGAAAATTCAACCACAAATATAATAACGATTATTTCATCTTATATATATATATATATATATATATATATATATATATATATACTTATTTATTTTTTATATTTTTTTTCATAAATTTAAAAAATACAAAATAAAAAAGCAGTTCAGATGCTTAAAAATCAAATTTCAAGTACAGGTTGGCGAAATTCAGAATTCGACTTGAAGGACAGAATATTCTGACGAAAAATCAAAACCAATAGAAAAATAAATAAGGAAAGCAGGTTATGTCAGAAAAAAAAAATTCCACTTCCTTATATTCTACCTACACTTGATAATTAGTTTTTATAATAAAATATTATATTAACATATAAAAATAAACATAAAAAGAATATTATAATAAAATAATAATATATGAAGTAGTAAGTTGAGTATAAGAGTAAAACGAAAGCGTTAAATATATATATATATATATATATATATATATATATATATATATATATATATATATATATATATAAAAGTTTGCTAACGTAATTTCTTAAAAATGTATTAAATTTTAATTGACAAAAATATCCTTGTATCATGGATTTTATGTTTTGAGATTAAGGATATTTGAATAATTTCTTATTTTTTTATATTTGTTTATTTTAAATTAAAATAAAAATTATTAAAATATCTCTATATTTAAAGTATGTTTTTTTTTTATGAATAAAGATTTTTTATCAATTAAAATTTGGTATTGTTTAAGAGGTTACATAAGTTAATAAACCCCATATATCTAATGTAAGAAAAGATATAACTAGTTTCACTTACTAAGACGAGGATGAATGATAAAAACTCTTTTCAAATCTTTCTGAAAAATTAAGATGCTTTTTAAAAGTACACAATACAATTATGAATAATAAAACAGTAGAGAGATAGAGAAAGAAAACAAACACAGTCTTTTTATCCTGATTCGGCCTCAATGCCTACATCCAATCTCTTTCAATCAACTTGATTGAAAGAGTTTCCACTATAAAGATTTAAGTTTTTACAACAAGGATTTACAGAGACCATTTCTCAAATGTAAAATACCTTTATAACTAAACCAATCTAATATAACAAATACTGTTACCAATAAGGTGCATTGCTATTTTAAAAGATAATGATTTTGATGATGTTGCAAGAGTAGAACTCGAAGAATGAAGTTGTAATTTTATTAAAAGCACTTTTGTAGACTGAAAATGTATTAGGAATAACTTTGAACTTGTAAACACTTAGAAATTTCTTGTCTTTAGGATATTTGCGCATATACTCGATTATTTGATATAATAATCGATTATCACGAGCCTTTTTGAAAAACCATTGCTCTCGCAGATAATCGATTATGGCTTGAAATAATCGATTATCCTGGTCTAGATGAGAATTGCCCAAGTCTCACAGATAATCGATTATTCCTCAGGATAATTGATTATCACTCTTTTGAAACCCCTGTAACGGACTTGAATAATCAATTATTACTTACAATAATCGATTATCACTGGAAGTTGTATTGTGTCTTTTTAACTTCAGACCTGTGGGCTATATATAGTTGTCTAAAACCCTTAAAGGGTTTATCTAAGTCATTTGAGAATACAGTATGATCTAAGGAAGTTCTCAAGTGTTAGTTCATCACTTTTGTCAAGTCTTTTGAATAGGAGAAGCTCACGCTTTGTGTGTCAAACACTACAGGAAAGAGTGTAATTACCGATGGGAATTTACCAACGGCCTTTAGGCCTTCTATAAAGCGTTGGTCACATAATATACCAAAGGCATGTAGGCCTTCGGTAATGTCAGCGATTAGAAATTTGGTTTTTTTGCCCCAAATTCCCCAATTTCAGAATTCCCTCGTCTCCCCTTCCTTCGTCTCTTCAATTTCAGAAATCCCTCTCTCCCCTTCCCTGGTTTGTTCGTCGTTACCGTAAGCCGAAGTTGGTCACCCTAAGCTATTGTCGTATTGCTAACGCGACGGTGGGTTCGTTGGTGGCTATTACTCTAGAGGGTGGTGACTTGTGGAAGTTGGCGTTTGCGTTAGGGATGGTGGCGGTCAGTCAGTTCGACACTGCGGTTTGACGGTGCGAGTTTAGTGGTGTGGATGCTGATGGAGGTTCGTTGCTTGGTGGCGCTTTTCCATTCCCTACTCTCTGTTCGAAGCGGTTTGTTGGTTTGAAGCGTGAGGTTGTCGCCCTAAGGCGGTTTGAAGTGGTTGTTGTTGCAGACTGATGATGGTTCGTTGGTGGCTGGTTTGCGGCTAGGGTTCGTGTTTTGGTCCTTGTGAGTGTTGCGACAGGGGTAACGGTTGTTGGGGGTTGACGTGTCGAGGACGTTGAAGTGAAGTGGTGTTGGCTGATGCGTAGTGCTCAATTGCCACAACAAAAGGTCGTGTTTTGGCTGATGTGTACTTCATCTTGGGTATGAATGCTTTAGTAGTGAGTAAATGTTAGTTGATGAGATGATTCTCGTATATGATATTATAAAGTGCATTTGTAGCTGTCGTGGTGTCGCGTTAACGTATTAAGGGTGTCTCTGTTGTGAATCCTTCCTGTCTATTCTCTTGAATCCTTTTGGTGGTTATTTATGGGTTAATACTTTATGTATTTATGGATGAAAGTTGACTGAAATTAACTAGATGCTATCTTAGGCATTTTTTGGAGACAGGTACAATTTTGATTGGTGACTGATGTTTTTTTTTCCTGTTTCTTAGAGATAAGAAATATAAAAGTGAATATGTGTACTATGTTCTACATGTACAGTGAGGATAGAATGTGGAATGATTGGGTTAAATCGTGTAAAATTGTTGCTTGAGTCATGAAATAGATATGGTAAGATACTCTGTTTTAAATGTGGAAGTGATACATGCCAAGATTTAATCCACGTCTATTGTAATAATGTATTGGCTGTGAAAAGAGCATGGTGCCGTGAGCAATATTGCGTGATTGGAATGTTGTCCTGTCACTTTAAATGCATTAAATCAATTGATGGATGATGATCAAATGATAAATGTTGTAGTATAGGTAAGTAAAACTGAGTTGTAGGTAAGTCTGAATAAAGTTGCATGATCCATCTACTGTGTCTCTTTTTATGTATAGTTAATATAAGTTGGTTATGGATGCTTTGGTTGTGTGTGATCGGTTTGATCATAAATGTTGTGAGTAATATGACATGAATGGCTAATCTTTGGATTTCAGATTAGATGCTACACATCAGTTATTGTGATTGCATGAACTCTGTTGCTGAATAGGATAATGTTGACCATGGAATTTGAAGGTTATTTCATTTGGAAGTGGCAATGAATTTGGGGGTGATTAATAACCTGTTGAAAATTATTCCAGTAGTTGAATGGTAGATACTAGGTGTAGTGGTATGTTTGAGAATTAGTAACTGGTTTGTGTTAAAAAAATTGAATTAGCCTAGATGATATTGGCCATATGGTGGGATTAATAGGACGTTGACATGGGAGGGATTTTGGTACATTGGAATTAATAAGGGGTGGGACCCTTTGTGTACTTATGATGATATAGGTTTAACGTAATTAATAAAAAGGCTTAGGTAAGTACGTAAAGAAATAAGGGTGATGTAATGTCTGGATATAGGGGTTAATGGGTAGCCTTATTTGAAAGATACATATCTATGTTGGAGATAATAATAAAATAGTAAGATAACATGATATTGAGGAGAAAATGAACTTTTAGCAATTGTGAAACTCTGATGCAATGCTGATGTTTGTTGTTGAAATTATTTCAGCTTTGAAATAGAACTTTGTTTCCAAAATAACTAGTCTCGATGTGGATGGAAATCCTAACTGATTGTTTTTATTGCAAGGAAAAGTTTGAAATTTAATAAGTGTTACTTTTGGTCGTGATGTGTTAGCTGGTAGTGCAATTGTTGTTTGTTTTGTCATATCATGCAGTATGTACCAGATTTGTTTGGTTAATTGTAGGTGTAGTGCATTAGGAATTCAATTTTGCATGTTGCTATTATTCGGTCAAATTGACCTGTGTGCTTAAGCGGGTCGGTGAACTTGTTCTAGTGCATTCACAAATTGTGTTTTTTTTAATTGGATAAGTGCAGATTTTTCAGAGAAATAAATGAGCTGTTATAGTGAATTGGAATTTGCCTTGTGATAAATGAGCTGTTATAGAGAAATAAAGAGAAATAAAGAGAAATAAATGAGCTGTTATGTGATACTGTCTTTTTCCTTTGACTTTCTTTTGAATCTTTTAAAGTACGAGCACACTCAAACAAGATGTCCTTGTTTGCATTCCTCTTTGTACAAATCTCTTAAATGAATTTTGTATTTTTGTATGGTCAATTGTGACGAGCTCCTTGGTCTTTGTTTGAAACAGTCACCAACAAATTCACATCTAGTGAGGGTAACAGCTTGTGTTTCATTGTTTGATATATTTATAAGGTTAAATATTTCTTTTCGTACCTTGAGACTATTAGTCGGTACAAAATTGTGGTTGCATCATTTTCCAATTTTCTAGTTGCATCATTATTTCTTTTCCAGCAGTTTGGACCGATCTGCAGTAGTGATTGCTGAATTTTTTGGTTTTTTTTTAATCTGTCCATCTTAGAATTCACTTGTAGACATCTTTTAATTCATTCATAGAGTCTTTATTTAGTTCCTTTTGAGTGATTGTTGTTCTTCCATCTCTGTTCCATTTGAATTCTTCATTCTTGGCAATAGCAAGGGTTGATTTTCGGTTTATGCTTTTTCTGTGCTATTAGAAAGCTTGAACAAGTTTAAATTGGTGTTTGAAAGTTAGTAGTATTGTTCATTTGGTCATAGTTTGTCTTATATGAAGACTTTCTTTCTAAACTATCACTTTTTGAGTTAAAATGGAAGTGGAGTAGTGATTTTGAGTTGCAAGTTGTTTATAACTCATTTTAGAGTTTAAAGACAATTAAAATCATCAAACAAAGTTCCTTGAACATTAAGTTGTGTGTTTAAATCACTGCCATTTGCTTTTTAGTATCAAACCACCAAACTAGGGACTTTCTGTAGTGCAGAATTTGTTTTCCAGCTAAGGTTTGATTCTTTTCTCTAGTTGCAGTGCATTTGTAGCCATTTATGAATCATATAAAGTAATGAGACAATGTCTAGCCTTGATTATATGTGCTACATCAGTTAAAACATGATTTTGTTTAAAAAATTCTATGCAAAAGGAATAAATCTGGTGCAATCTCATAAATTGTTTCAGTGGAAGTTTTATGTTTCTTAATCAATGTGCAAGTTTGTTTAATGATATTAAACATGTTCCAAGACCAGGAAATCACTGATTTGAGATCAGAGTTTAGAAACTTTAAGGCCCTGGTCATGAGACTGTTGCCTGAAACATCACAAGATCCGTTCATTATGCTTGCGACCTAGCCACGACCCTCCTCGTCAGCCACCGTCCCTCAACAACCCACATCAGTCCAACCCACACCAGTCCAGCCATCTATAGAGGAGCAGGATGATGACGATCCTTCTGATGATAACTATGTACATTATTAGTTTTATTTTGTTATTGAACATAGTTGTTATAAAAACATTTGGATATTAGAACATTTGGATGTTAGATCATTTGGATCATAGATCAATTGGATGTTAGAACATTATGTTAGAACATTATGTTAGATTGTTTTTTGTTTTATGTTTTATTTATAAATATGTGTTCTATGGATAATTGGGTGATTCAGATGTTATATTATTTTTTTTAATCAATGATTGGATGATTGAGATGCACATTATGCAGGTCTTTATGTTGTTAGAAAATGTTATGCAGGTTTGTTTGTGTTGTGAAAAAATTTATACATGTTTGTTTGGTTTGTTAACCAATCCAATTTTGCTTGACATTTCTGTGGAACTTACCGAAGGCTTTACCGAAGGCTTCTGCCCTTCGGTAATTACCGAGGGCCATAGGCCGTCGGTAATGGTTAGTGACAACATGTTTATCGACGATCTAATAGCCGTCGCTAATCTCTCAGTAAATTGTCATTATCGACGGCTTTTGGATGTTACCGAAGGATTCTGGCCTTCGGTAATGCCCTCCTTTTTTGTAGTGAAAGGTCAGAGTGGTTCTCTTCAAGTTGGCAGAGTTGTTCTCTTTCGATTCGTTGGTCGAAGAAATATACTTGCTGCATTCTTCCAGTTCGTTTGTCGAAGGAGAGTGTTGGCTTGCTTCTGGTTCGTTCGTCAAAGGAAGTTTCCTTTCGGTTCGTTCGTTGAAGGAAGGTTTTGCTTTTCTATTTACATTCACTATTCTGTAATATGTACAAACTGAGAAACTATTTTTAGTGAAAAGGTTAATCATTATTCATAGTGATTAACGACAGGACGTAGAATCTTTTGATTCGAACCAGGATAAAAATCATTTGTGTGATTTTTCTACTGCCTACATTCTTTACATCTGCACATCAACTGTTTGATAAAACAACCACTTTTAAAATTGACCGAACAAGCTCTTTGCTTTTAACAATCTGTATCGTACTCTGTGTTTAACTATTTCCGCTGCGCAATATCGGTACCGATTGTTTCAACAAATACAACCTGCAGAAGAACAATCCTCTTAACTACAACAACACTTTGAGAGCCTTCTCAAAGTACCAAGAACCTCCCGTTCTTCTTCCTGGCCAGTGCATAGGGAAACAACAATCCTCTTTGATTGTAAAATGAAATTTGATCAGAACAGAAAACACTTGAGTATTGCAAAATTTGATCATCCAATAAGCGCTTCAACTTTGTTCTTCAAGAGTGTAACTTTCTATGAATCTTGATTCTTGGAGCAATTTCGTGTACCTGTAAAATCTCTCTAAAACTCTTTGATATCAGATATGAAAGTTTTCTAAAAGATCAAAGTATTAGTTAATTTTAATACAGAGCACAATGCGTCATTATATTGTTTTTCTCATATCAAACACATTTTAATCGATTATGTAAGTAATGTAATCGGTTACACTTTTGATAGTTGTAACAGAATTACATTTAAAACAGTTCAAATTGATTGAGTATTTAATTGATTGCTAATAAATGCAAGTCAAAACATTTGAAAATATGACCGTTATTTTTGTTATGACTTAGCTTGAAAATAGTTTTCAAAGTATAACATACTTAATTGATTACATAAAAAGTGTAATCAATTAAGGTATACACTTAGACAAATTTTGAAAACTTTTTCACCTTAAAACTCATCAAAACACATTTCAAAAAGATGTTTGCAAAGACACGAGTTTTAATCAATTATCCATTTAATGTAATCGATTAAAACTTGTTGTTTTGCCATAGTTTTAAACACAAGTTGTCTGATGAACTTAATTGATTACAACATCACTGTAATCGATTATTTCATACAAAGTTGCTTTGTGCTTGTGGTTTTATCACATGAAAACTAGAGTATGCATTCACAAGATATAAACACAATTATGATCACATTAAGTATGTAGACCAATCAACATATCATCATATGTAACAATTATAAAGAAACATTTGTATAGCATCATATGTATCAATTCATTAAGAATCATAAAGAAACATTTTTGTGTTGTCATGAAAACATATATGTGTTTTTATCATCAATGTGTTGTCATCATAAAAAACCAAATACATCAGGGATTGGGTTTAGCACTTACATTGCTTCTCTATCAATATATATATATATATATATATATATATATATATATATATATATATATATATATATATATATATATATATATCACTAGTGTAGAAAAGACTTTAGAAGTTTGTTATTTTGGACTTTAGACATCTGATCCCGATCCGACGTCGTTATGGGTGACGTTTATGAGATGTCGGACTGCATAGGTCATACATCTATGTAGACGTCGGAATTAAAGGTCAGAAGACGTCGGGGTACTATAGGTCGGACGTCTATATGGACGTCCGACTTGGTTCAAGCCGACGTATAAGCCCCTGAAACGTCTTTGTCCACATTAATCGATTGGACGTCTGTTAATGCACTAACAGACATCTGTAGACATGGGACAGTGCCATAATTGACGTCTACTTAGTGTTTTTTTTTAAATTTATTTATTTTTGCAATAAAACCACACCTAAAACATAGAAAATTATCCTAGAACAGTATACTATCATATATATATATATATATATATATATATATATATATGCGTTTCAACTAAACAAAGTTCTAATTAATCTAAAATACAATCCAAAACCTAAACTATCAAAATATAAACTTAAACTAAACGTAATTAATGTTCAACAAGAAATAGAAGTCTTCCTAGCTCCATCTTTGTAGAAGATAAGCTGTCCATTCTTGTCTTATCTGCCTAATTATGTTGTCTTGTATAGGAGATGTACTCTTGAAGCGTTGAAAAATGAAGAAAGATTCATTATGTTTTCATATATGTTCAAAGATGAATTTGATTTGTAAAGTATTGAAGGCAATCATCATTACCTCATTTCAGTCATCTGTAATGACAACTCGAATGATGTTCTTAATCTAAGATATGACATAGAAGCCACATTCCCATGAATCTTGCTGCTTGTTACACTAAAATGAGAAACTAAATAGTCAAGAATTTAGATCATTAAATAACATAGAAAATGAATTAGAACTATAAATGACTTAAGACCTTTGGATACAAAACTTGAACTAACTGACCTCGGGATTTACCCATAACTCTATTTAGATTCAAAATACAAGGTAATATTAATATAACTTTATTTATCATAAAAATTGAAGGCCAACATGAATTCCAAAGTCATTTATGGAGAAACACTTACCCTTGAAGCATGTTTCTCAAGTAATTTTTCATCTTCATATGCAGCAAACAAAACCATATAATTTTACATTGTCTGGGAATGATGACCATCAGCTGCCAGTGAGACTTATCATGAATCATAAATAGTTAGTAAACTAATTAAGTAAACTTTAATGAACTTTTACATAAAACAACCCATACCCATCAATGTATGGCACAAGGTATACATCTCTATTTGACTCAGTCATCCATGTTTGCAAATATTTTTGTTTGTTCTTAATTGTGTTACCAGAAGATTGAATGGAGTGAGATTCAACAAATATGTACAAGGAAGACCGAACTAGGTCCACAATGATTGTGTCCATGTACCTAAAACAACAAAGTTAAGTTGTTAGAAACTAGGAATCTAAATAAAACTAATATGGAAGACAAAATTACCTATCTTACATGCACCATAGTTGAATGATGGAAATATTCAACATCCTATCTCCCCCAATGATCTCCAGTGCATCATTGAATGTGATATATACTAGCACATGGGGGGGAGACCAAATACTCTCAAATCCCAGTATATTTCTCCTAGTCCTCTCTTCAACCTGGGTAATCTTGTCATGAGCTTTGATAGAGGATCATCCTGTGCTTCAGCCATCTCATCATCTTCATTTATGATTGGCTCATGCATCGGCTGCTTCTCAGGACGTATGAACTGAAGATAAGAATTATGAAAAATCTTGTCAATAAACTCCAATGTACATGTTATAGAAAATTATGAAAAATAATTTTCCCAAATTGTTCAATCAAAAAATTCAAAATTTAATACAAACGATTAAAAGATTAATCGTTTGTGTTAAATTTCAAACGGGAACTAAGTTTCACTCAATGATTTGATACTAATAATCTAACATGCCAATCATAATAACACAACAAAACTTTATCATTGCTTGAGATAGTTATGGTGACATCTATAAGTTTGACCTTTTCATTCTTATCAAGTGAACGAGAAAATAATTTCACTTAGGCATTAGAAAGGCCTAGAGGATTATTTATGAGGGCAGTCTATACGTCATTGTTAGTGAAAGAGAACTAACTTTGATGAATGTCATTGGCAATGTATTCCCTTAATGTTATCATCTGCTATGTCGCTTCAACATTCTGAAAAATATAAAGGCCAAGTGAAAAATGTTAGTGGATTTTGTTGAGGCATGGATGTCATGAAGGAAGCATGAAGAAATGTCATGGATTATGATCAGGAGTCAATGTTTACTAATTATGTTGATTGCCTTTAGTATGCTTGTAGTTCATGGCCTTCATTCTTTTAATATATGAATCAGACTTGGATTATTTCGTGTAAGTTGTGGATGCATTTTGAGACGAATGTATGGTCTACCTTGTGATTGTGAATTAGCACGATATGACCCTATAATGATTCCTTTGGTTGACATTCATATCATATGAACTAGATTGAGGTTTTCAAATATTGTATCAAATGAATCGTAGCCAGAGTTATGCATTCAACATGAACTTCATATTGTGCAAGAATGTTCAAAAGATGTTGACATTGAAGGAAAAGTGAACATGAAAGAAGTTACTTGAAATTCCTTATTATGTTATGACATTTATGGTACCTCTATTTCATCAAGTTAAAATGAAGGTTGAACAAAACAAATAAAGTTAATCGAACTGAAAGGTCAAAGTGTGAACCCTCATATTTTGAGCATGTATAATCTTGCATTGCGCCGATGAAACTTCATCACGAAAAAAACAAATGCAATATAAAGCTAAATGTGTGCAAAGAATGGAGAGTAGCCATGTTAGATCAGTTTCATCCTATTTGTCACCCTTACATTGTCGATGTTATTGATATCGTTGTTGATGGTCATTGTAGTTATAGATGCATTGTTACCTTATTGGAGTTGGTTGAAGAGTCATGACTGCTTGTCCCACATTACCTGTTCAAAGAACTCAGTAAGTGTCATGATGAATATGTAAGACTAGTGGCAAACTATGAGCAATTGGAAGAACTAAGGAAGTCTTTGTTAGTCGAGTACAATCAGCGGTACGCGATGCTATAGTTAACACTTTACTTATGTGTTACCTTTTTCTTTCATAAAAATTTGTCTTATTACTCACAAGCGAATATGGACAAGTGGGTGATTATCCAGACATGGTTATGTTATTGCTAATTGTAAGAATAGTTTGGCCTTATTTCTCAACCAAAAGGGGGGAGTGAATTGGTTCTTATTGAAAATATGTTCTTTTATTAACTTTTGGAAATCTTTAGCGCTTTCTTGAACACACAAGACAATAAAGAATATAATGCAGTAAAAGAGTCAAGGGATAGTAAAACAAACACAAAGGTTTTTATACTGGTTCGACCTCAATGCCTACATCCAATCCCTTTCAATCAACTTGAGTTGAAAGACCTTTCACTATAAAGATTGAATTATATGAGACCCTCTCTCAATGTAATCTCCTTTCCAACTCCAAATCTAATATAGGAAAGAACAATCCTCTTTCTGCAGAACACCTTTGAAACACCTCTCAAAGATATTAGAATCACATTTCTCTTCCTGGCAACATGCAATAGGGAAACCAAAATCTATGGATTGTACACATAGTAGTGATCTGGAAACAAAACACCTCAAAGTGCGGATGATTGATCAGCCAATGAAAGTACACAATAATCCTTCAAGAATCCTTCAAATATACCAAAATGTAGTTTCTTAATTCTTCGAGAAAAAGCACACCTGCAAAATCTTATCTCGACCTCTTATGTCAAATATTAAAGATCAAAAGGCACAAAAGTTATCAATGCAGAGTGTTATGCGTCAATATATAGATTTCCACAAGTCTGACGCAATTTAATCGATTACAAAATTAATGTAATTGGTTAAGCATTTAATAGTGCTATACCAACTGTAAGAAAAGATAGGGTTAATTTCACTTACCAAGAGGGGGGTGAATTGGTAACTAACAAAAACTCTTTCTTTTTAAATCTTTCTGGAAAATTAAGATGATCTTTAAATGTGCACAACACAATTATGAATAATAAAGGAGTAAAGAGATAGAGAAAGGAAAACAAACACAATCTTTTTATCCTGGTTCGGATTCAATGCCTACATCAAGTCTCTTTCAATCAACCTAATAATGAAAGACTTTCCACTATAAAGATTTTAGTTTTTACAACAAGGATTTACTGAGAACACTTCTCAAATGTAGAATACCTCCCTAACTAAACCAATCTAATATATCAAATACAACCTACAGAAGAACAACCCTCTTAACTGCAGCAACCCTTTGAGACTCTTCTTAAAGTAACAACAGGGAAACAACAATCCTCTTGATTGGAAAAAATGAAATCTGACCAGAATAGAATACACCTTCGTCATGCAGATTTTGATCAGTCAGTAAGTGCTTCAACTTGTTCTTCAACAATCCTTCAAGAGTATCACTTTCTTTAAATCTTGATTCTTGGAGCAATTATGTGCACCTACAAATACTCTCTAAAACTCTTTGATATCAGATATGAAAGTTCTCAAATGATCAAAGTGTTAAAAGTTCTTAATACAGAGCACAATGTGTCATTATATAGTTTTTCTGGTATTAGACGCATTTCAATCGATTACGCAAGTAATGTAATCAATTACACCATTTAACAGTTGTATCAGAATTACAATTAAAATAGTTTTAATTTATGTTTGCAAAGACACGAGTTTAAATTGATTATACACTTAATGTAATCGATTAAAACTTATTGTTTTGCCACAATTTAAAACATAAGCTTTCTGATGAAGTTAATTGATTACAACATCACTGTAATCAATTATTTTATACAAAGTTGCTTTGTGCTTGTGGTTTTATCACACAAAAACATTTAGTATGCATACAGTAGATATAAACACAATTATGATCATAGAAGTATGCAGATCAAACAACATATCATCATATGTATCAATCATAAAGAAACATTTACATACCAACATATGTATCAATCACAAATACACATTTTTGTTGTTTTCATGAAAACATATATGTGTTGTTACAATCAATGTGTTGTCATCATTAAAAACCAAACACATCAGGAATTGGGTTTAGCACTTACGTTGCTTCCCCTATCAACAATCTCCCCCTTTTTCCATCATGCACAACCATGATGTATAAAAAAATTTCAATTATCTCTCCCCCTTTGGGCATTAGCAAAAAAGGTATTAGAAAAGATATTTCAATCAAGAGACAGTAAATCATGCAGATATACATCAAACTGTATATGTATGAAATAAAATGATGCTCCCCTTTCAATAATTAACAGTTCAAATTGTTTCAATTTCTCCCCCTATCAATTTGTAGAAGTACTGACAATAATGGATTTAATCAATTATAGTACAATTTACCGATATAGTTTTTCAAGCATATATGAGATGTAATCAAACATGTACCAAATATGATCAGGCATATATCAGAGTAAAACAGTTAATGCTTGAATGCTAACATATTTAGGTGTGTGCAACATTTAAGAATACACATGTTCATTCACAGCGAATGTAAAATGATAAGTATCAGAATGTATGACCATATATATCATTGTTAACAGTTTAAAATACCGTTATTTGTGATGTAATTTTGATATTAAATACACCCTTTTTCACTTAGAAACTTGCTTGGACTCATGCTTTTTCATTAAGTTGTGTGAATAAGAGAGTTGTGGTTGAATTTGATGATTTTATGACTAATTTCCCTTGTTTTGATAGGTAATGAGAGAATGCGGAAAGTAGAGATGAAGTCCTAAGGAGTTAGAGCTCAGAAAAACCTGGAAAAGCACCAAAAGGAGGAACCGCACAAAGCTTGGGCGCCCTATCAAAGGCTTGAGCACCCTATCAAAGGCTTGAGCCTCGGAAAATCGACGTCCACCGCCCGGGCGCCCTCCTAGGCCACCCGGGCGGCGGCCCAGAAGCCTACGCGTCCAATTGAAGGCTCAAGCCCTACATGAGAATCGTCCACCGCCCGGGCGCCCTAAATGGGGTGCTCGAGCGTCGCAGATTCGGCCCAATGTTTGCTCTGTTTCGACTCTTTTGGACTGGGCCCTGTTTCTACTCTTTTCCAACTTTATTTAAAGGACACAGGCGCTCTAGGTTTTGTATCTCTGGTTGGTACAACACAACAGCACACTCTCTTACTCTCTGAAGGTGGATCTTGAGGAGAGAGCTTCCTCTTCTACTTTTAGGGGTTCACTATCTCATGCTTTTCCATTATTCATCTAGTTTCTCCATGTCTATGGGGAACTAAACTCTATTTGTTGTTGGGGAATAATGTAACCTTGTGAACTCTCATGTATTTGAATTGATTCTTAATTTATATTCTTTTTCATTAATTATTAGGGAATTCATCTGTTTCAATGCTTACTCTATTTAACTCATTTAGTAGCATGATTTATGAATTGCATGAGTGTCGGGTGGTTCCTTACAATTCAGGTTCTTGTTGAATTCTCCCAAGGGTAATATTTCTCAGGGATGACGGTATGAGTACTTGGTCGTCTTAAGCTCTTGATCTTCAGACTTAATTTTCTAGGAACGCTAGGAATTGCACGAACTAGGAATTAAGGCAGGCTTATTGCGTCGAGGGATCGGGTTCTAAGTAATTTAGTGAGTGACGTAAATATTAATGTAAAAAGAAGAATTCTTATATACATGAGAGTAAACTTGGTGAAATCAAACCCTAACAACATACTCATCTCATTTTATAAACAACCTTCGTCCATCTTTGTGTTACTCTATTATTGATCAATTTGCATTCATATTTAATTTTATGTCTTTGCATTTGAAACCAACAATCTCGTTTTATTTAAGTCTTAATTAATTAAGTTATCACACAACTGTTTAGTGTCGAGAGTCTTCAGGGATACGATACTTGATCTTACCATTTTATATTACTTGTGCGATTTGGTACACTTGTCAATCCATCAACAATCATCAAAAAAAGAGTGGTTCAAATTCATATCTCAAATCATATCAGTGCTAATTCCTGTAGACACTTTTTATATAGTCAGAGACCTGCAAATCACATTCTTCTCAATCTTTGTTGAGTGTTAGTAAAATTTAAGTATAAATGTGAAATAACAAAATCATCAAATTTAGTATGACTATGCAAAAAGAATAAGCATGATAGAGAATAACATAGTTTGCATACATGCAGCATATATAATCATTTGCAATCAATTCATCAACCAACTTGATATAATTCAAACTTAGTTCATTTCATTCATTGATATTACCAAAACAATTACAAGTAAAATCCAAAATATAAATGGCTTAAAAACTAGATTACATTCATTTCGAACCAAAAATAAAGAAGACATTAAATCCCTATTATGATTCAGACATGTCCATAGAATCCTCAGCAGTTGACTCATCTTCATCATCAGATTCATCTGTTGAGGAGTCACTAATATTATGGTTTTCGATAAGCATATCCACTTTCTTGTCAATTCTGAACAAAGTCTTTTCAACCTTTAGAATCCTTTCAGATGTTATTTTAAACTGATCCACAACTTATCTACATAAGGCAGATTGTGCTCGTGATTAATTCAAGCTTTAATCATGTGATCTTCCAAGACAGCAACCTAATTGGTGGGTATTTGTCTTTATGGCGTTGAGTAGAAACACATCTTCCATTGACAATCTATCATGTATATATCTTATTGGCAGTAATAGCCAAGCAAGGACAAAAGCACACATTTTCTCATCCTTATTCAGTCCATCATGCAGATACAGTTTGTTCATTTTGTACCTCCTTGGATATCGCAAACAATCTTTATATATTGCTTTCTTGGTAAACCAAATGTTGGAATCAGAATCACGAATATGAGACAACAATCCCTGAGCCTTAAGGCCAATAAGTGATGGTTAGACACCATTATCAATGGTGATGTTAACACCCCTTACCCGAAAGTATACAACACCATCAATAACTTTTAGATTAGTGTAGAACACTTCAACTAAATCAGGATAGCATTCACCTTTCATTTGCACAAATTCATCAAGTCCTTGATAAGCAATCCACTCCTAGAATAGAAACCATTCGTTTCTAAATAACTAAAGATCCAAAGACTTGTGAGGAACCACTATTTTAATTTTTCTCCAACACATAAAACGGTGTCGAACCTCATCATTGTTCATCCACCCACTAGGACTAGCCTTTCTTGTGCTCTGGGTAACCGTTTTCCCACGTCTTGATGAGGAAGAAGAAGTCATTTTGAGCAGGATTTTGGAGTGTCTTTCACAGTTTAGGGTTTTAATGTTTCAGTTCCGAACAAAATGATTACACTACTAGATTTGCAAATCCTATTTATATAGGCGCAATCTATTTGGTTTTTTTAAAAAAATTTGAATCTTTGAAAACTTGAAGGTCCATTATAACTTTTTAATCGATTTGATTAGTTACATAATCGATTCAGATAAGGACAGTCTCAGATTTTTGAAAAGTACAGAGAAATACTGAGAACATATTAATCCATTTCATTACTAATACAATCGGTTAAAATTCGTAAAAACATTTTTCAACCACTTTTGCAATGTCAAAAAACACATATCATAGACACACATCAATACACATTCACAAATTAAAGAAATGATGTATGAATTTCAGATTTAACAACAGTTGTTACCAAAGACGATACTCGTGATTTTTGATATATCCATTGTAATTCCTCCTTGAGTGCTATCTGCTACCAGTCCAGTTTACTTTCTTGCTAAACTTTCAAATGGTTTGGAGGCAGGTACCCAAATGAATTTGGGGCCTTTCATGTTAGTTACAAAACTTGGTTCTTTAGGAATCCACTTAAACTTTCCTTTAGGAACACCAACTTTCTTATAATAGCATGATCTAACATTATGACCAATTGAATTGCAGTAGAAACAGGTAATATTTGAAGGTTTACTCAAATTAGTGAACTTCTTTGAGTTTACTCTTTCACTCTTTGCCTTATAATTTATTCCTTGTTTACTTATTACTCTTCTTTGTGATCCTAGAAACTGCTTCTAGGTTAGATCTACGAAGAGTAAATTTAGCGATTGTATTAGTTAGATATTCAATCTTTTCAACATTAGCATGGAAATCTTTATAATCCTTCTCAACAACTTTAATTTCAGATTTAACATTTATAGCAGATTGTAAAGCTTTATCAAGTTCAATTTTTCAACTTATCATTTTCTTCAACAAGGTTATTGATTATGTATTCAAAATCTTTTCTTTCAGAGTTTAATCAATTAACCTTATATTGAAGTTTCATTGCTTCAGCATGAAGTTCCTTTAATGCATCTAGCAGTTGATAGTATTTGTCCTCAATAGGCTCATCTTCAAAACTGTTGCTGCTTCTTTTTGAGTTAACTGATCTAGCCATGAGACATAATTTTGTGTCCTCCTCTAAGCTTTGGTCATCTTCATCACTTGAAGATCCTCCTAAATCAAAATCCTCCCATTCTATTTAGGCCTTCCTTTGCTTATTCTTCCTTCTGTCTTGATTGTGCTTCTCATCAGCATTCTAATTCATCTTCAAATCTGGACAGTCAGGTTTGATGTGTCTCTCCTTTTGACATTCATAACCTGTAAAAGTTGCAGCTTTTACTTTCCTTTTTCCTCCTCTTGAGTTACCTACAAAATCAGATGCAATATTTCTATTTTTCATGAATCTAGTAAATTTCTTTACCATCATGTTTAGAACTTCTTTTTCTGGCACATATGCATCAGAATCAACATCAGATTCATTTCTGCTTGAGGCTTTCTTGTTGGTTTCTTTGAGAGCTATAGAATGTTTTTGTTCAGATTCCTCTTCCTTTTTCAGTCTTACCAGCTCCAATTCATGTTCTCTGAGTTTTCCAAAAAGCGTAGCCATATTCATAGTAGTAAGATCACTTGATTCTAATATGGTTGTTACCTTTGGTTTCCAACTATTATTCAAGCTTTTCAGAATATTTATGTTGATCTCTTCTTTCTTAAATGATTTTCCAAGGGCAATCAAACGGTTTACAAGGTCAGTGAACCTTTTTTGGACTTCATAGATGTTCTCTCCAGCCTTCATTCTAAACATTTCATACTCCTGTATTAGAGAATTCTTTCTAGCCCTTTTTACCTCATCGGTTCCTTCATGAGTTACCTCAAGAACTTCCCACATTTCTTTAGCACTCTTGCATGTTGATACCCTGGAAAAGTCATCAATAGTAAGTGCAGAGAAATTTTAATCCGTTTAGAAAATTTTTACAAAAGAGTTTTTCCATCAATGGTTTTCAATATACTAAACATTTTTCAAAAGGACCATTGATTACATCTTTGTATGCATACTATATGTTATGTGTGATGAAAACCACAAGCACAAAAGCAAATCTGCATGACATAATCGATTACAGTATTGTTTTAATCAATTAAGTTCATCAGACAACTTAATTTTGAACTGTGACAAAACAACAAGTTTGAATCGATTGCATTAAGTGTTAAATCGATTAAGACTCGTGTATTTGCATAGATCTTTTTCAAATGTGTTTGATGAGTTTTTGAAGAGAAAAAGTTTTCAAAATCTGTTTAAGTGCTTAGCTTAATCGATTACACAAGTTACGTAATCAATTAAGTTTGTTATCTTTTGAAAATTGTTTTCAACTTAGTCATAACTGCTATAACGATCATATTTTTAAATATGTTTGACTAGCATTAAATGCAAATCGATTACATTAATTGTGCATTCAATTAACAGTTGTGTTAGTTGTAATTCTGTTACACATGGTTTTTATGTAACCGATTACATTACTAACGTCATCGATTACTTTGCGTCTGATTTGATGAAAAGTATAAATTGACGCATTGCTTATGTTTCTGAAGACTTTTGATAAATTGTACATTCTAATATCTGACATCTTTTATCTGAGAAAGTTTTACAAATTGCACTGATAACGGTTGAAAATACCGTTATCTGTGATGTAATTTTGACACTAAATGCACCCTTTTTGACTTAGAAATTTGCTTTAACTCATGTTTTTGCTTTAGTTTTGTGAATAAGAGACTTGAGGTTATACTTGATGATTTTATCACTAAATTCCCTTGATTTTGTAGGCTATTGAAATGATTTGAAAGAAGAGTTAAAGTACCAAATAGTTAGAATGCAGAAAAGTCAACCAGAATGTAGAAAAGTCAACCAGAGTGTTGAAAAGTCAACTAGAAAAAAAAGTCAACCAGAGTGCAGAAAAGACAACCAGAGTGTAGAAAAGGGGCGCTGAGCCGCAATTTCTTCTGTCTCATGCCTGAGCGCCACCGCTGAGCGTCAATTTAGTGCCGCAGCCACCGCTAGGCGCCCTTTTGGAGCGTTGAGCGCCAGTTTCGTGGGTTTGGACCTGTTTTCTGTTATTTTTATGTTCTATTTAAGGACTTGGACGTCCTAGGGATTGTATCTTTTGATGGTTTGAGCATAGAAACACACTTTACACCCCTTAGGGGTAGATTTGGGGATTTGACAGCTCTCCTCTTCTCTGTCTAGGATATTTTTATCTCTTTCATTCTTTCATTGTTCATCTAGTTTCTCCATGATGATGGGGAACTAAACCTTATTTGATGTTGGGGAAAGATGTAACCTTTTGAAACTCTCATGTGCTGAATTGATTTATATTATAAATTTTTTACTTCATTAATTGTTAGGGTTTTTCCTCTACGCTCTATGCATGCTTTGTTTAACTCATTCAATTGCATGATTATTGATGTTGTCAATATGGAAACATATGGGGAAATCTAGAACTGGGGAAATTCTCCCAAAAGCAATATTACCTAGACATAGGGATGGGAGGGTTGGTTGTCTTTAAGCTTCTATGTGAATGTAATGCATTATTAATTGTTGGGGATACAAGATATTGTGACCTAGTAATTAAGAGTAGGCTTTCTTCACCGAGACATCGGGCTTAAAATAAGTTAGAAAGTGACATTAACATTAATGAAAGAAGAAGAATTCCTATATGCATGAGAGTGATTAGGTGAAATCTAAACCCAACAACATATTCATCTCATATTTTCAATATCATCCATTCATCCTTGTGTTTAGCCTCAATTGATCAAATTGCATTCATGATTATTTTTATTGCATTTGCATTGAAAACCCCCAAAAATTGTTCTTCTTAAGTCTTAATTAGTTGAGTAATCACATAACTGTTTAGTGTCGCGAGTCCTTTGGGATACGATACTTGGTCTTACCATTTTATATTACTTGATATGATTCGGTACACTTGCCGGAGTCTTAACATGCATATACGCTCCAAGAATCAAGAAGTGAAGATTGTGAAGAAACTTGAAGGATTCTTGAGATGATTGTTGAGAACGTGGCTGACTGATCAGATTCGCACTACTGAGGTGTATCTATTGTCATCATAAAAGGTTTCTGCACTTGTTGATTGTATTGTGTCCTTCTTTGTGTGCGACAGGAAGAAGAGTGCTCTTGGACTTTGAGAGGGGTTTCTCAAAGGGTTTTTGCAGCAAGAATGTGTGGTTCTGTGTGTGCAGGTGTTTTCTTTTCTATATTTGATTGTGAGTAGGAAAGGTGTTTACATTGTGAGAGTGTCTTCACTGTAAAACCTTTAGTATAATACTTAAATCAATATAGTGAAATATCCTTCAATCTAAGGTTGATTGGAAGGGTGACTGGATGTAGGCATTGAGGCCGAACCAGGATAAAACATTGTGTTTGTTCTTTTTTCTCTATCTCTTTAACTTTGAATTGCATACGCACTTTACTTACAACGCAAGAAAGTTTTCAAGATCATTCTAATTTTGCAAAAATATTAGAAAAACATTAATTTTTATAAATCACCAATTCATCCCCCCTCTTGGTGTTGAGAAACAAGGCTCTCTATTTCCAACACCGAAGAAACAAAAGACTTGGAGGCCATGTCAATAGAGCAACTTCTTGGTTTGGTGCAAGCTTATGAAAAAAAGAAAAAGAAGAAGGAAGAGATCATAGAGCAAGTCCTCAAGGCACACGTTGATTCAAGAAAAGAAGAAAATGCACACAACCAATCAAGATGGAGTTATAGTCAAGAACAAGGACTAAGGCCTTACAACAATAACCAAGGACGAAAGCTCTAACAAAGGTCATGGGAGAGGAAATCCGAATTCAAGGTATGACAAGACACGAATCAAGTGTTACAATTGTGATAAGTTTGAACATTCTGCTTCTGAATGTAGAGCCCCTAACAAAAATAAAATCGAAGAGAAAGCCAATTATGCTGAAGAAAAGTGTCAAGAAGATGGTACCTTGCTACTGGCTTATAAGGGCCAAGATAGAGGCGAGGATAATCAATGGTACCTTGACAGTGGAGAAGGTAACCACATGTGTACGAAAAGAAGCATGTTCGTGGACCTTGATAAATCAATAAAGGGAAACGTGGCTTTTGGAGATGAATCAAAGGTGGTGGTGGTGGTGGTGAAAGGAAAAGGTAATGTCCTCATCCGATTAAAGAATGGAGAACATCAATTTATTTCTAACGTATATTATGTACCAAGCATGAACAACAACATCTTAAGCTTAGGACAACTCTTAGAGAAAGCTTATGATATTCAACTTAAGAATAATACCTTTCTATAAGAGATAATACAAGTAGATTCATTGCAAAGGTGCCAATGACAAGAAATAGAATGTTTGTGCTCAACATTCAAAGTGATGGCCCACAATGTCTCAAGATGTGCTACAAAGACCAATAATGGCTTTGGCATCTTCGATTTGGCTATCTTAATTTTAAAGGATTAGAGTTGCTCTCTAAGAAGGCAATGGTGAGAGGGCTACCTTGTATTACTCACCCCAACCAAGTTTGTGAAGGATGTTTACTTGGAAAACAATTTCGATTGAGTTATCCAAATGAGTCAGACTCAAGAGCTCAAAAGCCATTAAAACTCATTCACGCAGATGTGTGCGTACCAATCAAGCAAGATCACTTGGTAAGAGTAATTATTTCCTACTCTTCATTGATGATTTTTCAAGAAAAACATGGGTATATTTCTTAAAAGAAAAATCAGAAGTATTCGAGAACTTCAAGAAGTTTAAAGCCCATGTTGAGAAGGAAAGTGGTCTTCTGATCAAAGTTTTGAGATCTGATCGTGGAGGAGAGTTCACATCAAAAGAGTTTCAGAAGTATTGTGAAGATAATGGAAATAGACAATAGCTGACAGTGTAAGGATCCCCTCAACAAAATGGAGTGGCGAAAAGGAAGAATAGAACAGTCCTGGAAATGGCAAGGAGCGTGCTTAAAAGCAAGAGACTTCCAAAGGAGTTTTGGGCTGAAGTTGTTGCATGTGCAGTCTATCTAATTGTTAAAATATCAGCAAGTGTACCGAATCGTATCAAGTAATAATAATGGTAAAACCAGTATCATTTCCCAAGAAACTCATGACACTAAACAGTTGTGATATTCCTTAACTAATCAAGACATTGATGAACGGATTTTAGGTGTTTAGATGGAAAAATAATAAAAGTAAATATGCATGCAATTTGATCAATTGAATAAAAGCACAAAGGTGAATGAATGATATTAAAAATATGAGATGAATATGTTGTTGGGGTTTAGACTTCACCTAGTTCACTCTCATGTATATACGAATTCTACTTTTTCATTAATGTTAATATCACTTTCTAATTTACTTAAAACCCGATGTCTCGGCAAAGAAAGCACATCCTTAATTACTAGTTTACAATATCTTGTCTCCCTAGCAACTGATTCTGCATTACATACGCACAGAAGCTTAACATAACCAAAATTCATATCCCTATGTCTAGGCGATACTATTTTTGGGAGCAATTCCCCATATCTAGATTCCTCTGTATGTGTCCATATCACAAAAACCAATAATCATGCTATGAATGAGTTAAACACGACGATGCATAAAGTATAAAGGAAAAATCCTAACAATTAATGAAAGAAGCATATATCAATAAAGAGAATCAATTCAATACATGAGAGTTCACAAGGTTACATCATTCCCTAACAACAAATAGAATTTAGTTCACCATTGTCATGGTGAAACTAGATGTACAATGGAAAAAGAATGAAATATAAACCCTACAAAACGAAGAGGAGTGCTCCTGCATAAAATTCTACATCCAAAGGGTCGAAAAGTGTGAATTTTCGCTTCTTCTATCCAAAGATACAACCTCTAGGGCGTCTAGGTCTTAAAAAGATCATAAAAATAACAAAAAACATGTCCAAGCCCACGTCGTTAGCACCCAACGCCCCTACTTAGGGCGCTCGGGCGTGCTTGCGAGAGAAGAAGGGCGCTCAAGTGTGGAACGACATTGAAAAACTGGCGCTCAGGGCCCCAAAAAGGGCACCCAAGCGTGACTGCAAGGCTTCAGCACTGAGGGCCTTTAGAAAGGGCATCCATGCGTCAATGCGAGACTTTGGCGTTGAGGGCGATCTCCCTTTTTGATGCTTTTTCAGTCCTTCCTGAGTTCCAACTCCTCTTCCAAATCATCCAAATTTCCTACAAAATCAAAGGAATGAGTGATAAAATCCTCAATTATAACCTCAACTCTTTTATTCACCAAAATAAGCTAAAAACAAGAGAACTAGCAAGTTTCTAAGTCAAAAAGGGTTCATTTATTATTCACCAAATCATCCAATTTCTTGAAGACTTCTTTGAAACACCCTAATTGTTACTCTTTTTCCTTTCTGGAAAACACCTTACGGTAAGGAAGACTCTTTTCTATTTTTTTCTCTATTTTTCTCTCACCCTCTTCTTTTTCTTTTCTTTCCTTATTCTCTTTCTTCTTATCTTTCTTCTTCTCAGCCTTACTTTTTCTCTCTTCTTCCCTCTCATCACTTATGCTCACAATAGCATTACACTCTTCTTTAGGGTTAACCTCAGTATTAGCCCCAAACTTCTTTTCACATTTATCCTCCAACTTCTTAGTCAGTTGGTCAACCTGTATCTCCAAATTCCTTATTGCAGCTTTAGTGCTTTTATGGTTGGAGATAGTCACCTGCATAAACTGTTGGAGGGTTTCTTCAAGCTTTGTAGTTCTTTCAAATAAAGAGGGTTGTTGTTGCCACTGTTGCTGTGGTGGTCTATTGAATTGTCCAGCAGCTTGCTCAGATTGACCTTGACCCATGCTTGGGTGAGGTTTCCATCCTTGGTTGAAATTACCTTGACGAAATTGATTACCCATATAGTTGACTTCTTCTTGGGTATTCTCAACTGGCATTGCACATTGACCATTAATATGATCACCACCACATAATTCACAAAGTTTATGTTGAACCTGTGAAACATTTTGCAACTCCTTCGGCAATTGAGAGAGTTTCTTCGTCAAATTCTCCAATGTTGAGTAATGATCTTATTTTGTGCTAGCAGAGCATCATGAGATTATAGTTGTAGGAGATTATAGTTGTAGGACTCCCTTCTGTTGAGGTGGAGCTCCTCTTTCACTGTGCATCTCATTGTCATTGGTAGCCATATTCTCAATCAACTCATAGGCTTCCTCTGGAGTCTTGCATCTGATATTATCTCCAGCTGAGGCATCCAACATCAACTTAGTCTGCGAGCCAAGTCCTCCAAGGAAAAGAATGACTATCGTTGCGTCATCAAAGCCATGTGTGGGTGTCTTTCTCAGCAAGCCTTTATATTTATCCCACGCTTGACCTAATGTCTCCTTCATGCCCTGCTTGAAAGAAGAAATTTCCTATTTACCTTTATTTACCTTTGATTGTGGGAAGTGTTTTGCTACCACAGTTTCCCACTTAGTAAAGTTGTTTTCCAGAAAAGAGTTCAACCATAATTTAGCATTGCCTCCTAATGAGAAAGGAAACAAGTTAAGCCGTATAGCTTCATCTGGCACGCCATAGATCTTTATTGTGTTGCAAATCTCGTTGAACGTGGTCAAATGCTCATATAGACTTTCATGTGACAGTCCATTAAATTGGTTGCTTTTTACCTATTGAATCAACGTAGGCTTCATCTCCATATTTACAGCATTGACCATCGGCCTTGCAATGTTACTAAAATGATGAGGGCAATGACTATTGCATAATCTACCAAGGTACATCTACCATTTTGTTCTTCAGCCATATTTTCTATATCTTGGTTAGATCCTTGAGGTGAAGGCTGTAACAGAATCTCAGGAGAAGGAAAAAGTTATTTGGACGTTTTGATTCTCCTCCTTCTTCTACTTCTAGTTTGAATTGTACCCTGCATACACTAGAGAACAAAACACTAGAAAGCATGAAATTAGCCCTAAAAAACGAAATAAAAACAAAACAAAAATTAAAACTACAAAATCAAGTCTAATTGGTTAAGAATCACACAAATAGAATAGTTAAACCACGAGTCCTCGGCAACGGCACCAAAAACTTGTTAAAATATCGGCAAGTGTACTGAATCGTATAAAGTAATAATAATGGTAAGACCAATATCGTTTCCCAAGAGACTCACGAAACTAAACAGTTGTGATATTTCTTAACTAATCAAGACATTGATGAATGGATTTTAGGTGTTTAGATGCAAAAACAATAAAAGTAAATATGCATGCAATTTGATCAATTGAACAGAAGCACAAAGGTGAATGAATGATATTAAAAATATGAGATGAATATGTTGTTAGGGTTTAGACTTCACCTAGTTCACTCTCATGTATATACGAATTCTACTTTTTCATTAATGTTAACATCACTTTCTAATTTACTTAAAATTCGATGTCTCGGCGAAGAAAGTATATCCTTAATTACTAGTTTACAATGTCTTGTCCCCCTAGCAATTAATTATGCATTACATACGCACAGAAGCTTAAGATAACAAAAACTCATATCCCTATGTCTAGGCGATACTGCTTTTGGGAGCAATTCCCGAGGTCCAGATTCCTCCGTATGTGTCCATATCACAAAAACCAATAATCATGCCATGAATGAGTTAAACACGACAATGCATAGAGTATAGAGGAAAAATCCTAACAATTAATGAAAGAAGCATATATCAATAAAGAGAATCAATTCAATACATGAGAGTTCACAAGGTTACATCATTCCCCAACAACAAATAGAATTTAGTTCACCATTGTCATGGTGAAACTAGATGTACAATGGAAAAAGAATGGAAGATAAACCCTAAAAACCGAAGAGGAGCGCTCCAGCATCCAATTCTACCTCTAGAGGGTCGAAAAGTTTGAATTTGCACTTCTTTTATCCAAAGATACAACCTCTAGGGTGTTTGGGTGTTAAATACATCATAAAAATAATAGAAAACATGTCCAAGCCCACGTCGTTGGCGCTCAGCGCCCCTACTTAGGGTGCTCAAGCGTGCTTGCGAGAGACCGGCGCTTAAAACCCCTTAGAGGGCGCCCAGGCGTGGATCGACACTGGAAAACTGGCGCTCAGACGTCCTACAATCTCCCTTTTTGATGCTTTTTCAGTCCTTCTTGAGTTCCAACTCCTTGGTGCTTCAACTCCTCTTCCAAATCATCCAAATTTCCTACAAAATCAAAGGAATGAGTGATAAAATCCTCAATTATAACCTCAACTCTTTTATTCACCAAAATAAGCTAAAAACAAGAGAACTAGCAAGTTTCTAAGTCAAAAAGGGTTCATTTATTATCAAAATTGAATCCCAAATAAGGGTGAAATCAACCGTTATCACTAATCAATCGCTCTCCAAAAAGAAGTGTTAGTGGAAAAACACCACAAGAAGCATGGAGCAGAAGAAAGTCAGGTATTTCTCATCTTAGAGTCTTTGCAAGCATAGCTCATGCACATATACCAGATGAGAAACGAAGTAAGCTTCATGAAAAAAGTGAAAAATACATCTTCATTGGTTACGAAGCCAACTCCAAAGGGTACAAACTCTACAATCCTGATACAAGGAAAACAATCATCAGTCAGAATGTAGTGTTTGATGAAGAAGGAGAATGGGATTGGTCAACAAACTATAAGGACCATACCTTCTTCTCGTGCGCTGAAGATGATGATATGGAACAACAAAAACAACTGCATGAGGCACCTGTTACTTCACCTGCTTCATCAAATACAACCCAAGAAGATGAAAGCTCAAGTGAAAGAACTTCACGTTTTCGAAGTCTTCAAGAAATCTATAAGGTAACAAAAAATCTAGACAATGTTACCTTATTTTGTATATTTACAAACTATGAGCCCATGAACTTCCAAGAAGCAATTGAAAAGAAGAGTTGGAGAAATGCGACGGATGAATAGATCGAGGAAATAAAGAAGAATGATACATGGGAGCTAGCTTAGCTTCCAAAAGGGCACAAAGCAATTGGTGTCAAGTGGGTCTAAAAAGCAAAGAAGGACTCTAAAGGAGAAGTTCAAAGATACAAATCAAGATTGGTGGCGAAAGGCTACAATCAAAGGGCTAGCATTGACTATGATGAGGTATTTGCTCCAGTTGCTCGACTAGAAACTGTTAAACTTATTATATCATTACCAGCACAAAATAATGGGAAGATACATCAAATGGATGTCAAATCCTCCTTCTTAAATGGAGTTCTTGAAGAATAAGTCTATATTGGGCAACCATAAGGATATGAAGTCAAAGGTGAAGAAGATAAAGTCTTAAAATTGAAGAAGGCTCTTTATGGATTAAAACAAGCCCCGAGAGCTTGGAATGTTCGGATTGACAAGTACTTCAAATAAACGAATTTCATTAAGTGTCCATATGAGCATGCACTCTATACCAAAGCTCAATGTAAAGATATTTTGATTGTATGCTTGTATGTCGATGACTTAATCTTTATAAGGAACAATTCAAGCAGGTTTGAAGAATTCAAGAAGATATGACAATGGAATTTGAAATGACTGACATGGGGCTTATGGCATATTACCTCAGAATTGAAGTAAAGCAAGGAAATGAAGGAATTTTTATTACTTAAGAAAGTTATGCCAAAGACCTCCTCAATAAGTTCAAGATGGATGATGTTAATCCATTTGGTACTCCTATGGAATGCGACATTAAGTTGAGTAAGGATGAAGAGGGAGCAAAAGTGGATCCAACCCTCTATAAAAGTCTTGTTGGAAGTTTGCGCTGTCTAACTTGTACAAGACCAGACATTCTCTATGCCACTGGAGTCGTGAGTCGGTACATGGAAGCTCCAACAACTATCACTTTAAGTCTGCGAAGAGGATTCTTCGATATATCAAAGGTACGACAAGCTTTGGCCTATACTACTCCATTTCTAGCGATTACAAGCTTGTTGGATATAGTGATAGCGATTGGAGTGGAGATATGGATGACCGAAAGAGCATAAGTGGATTTGTGTTCTACATGGGAGACACAACCTTTACCTGGATGTCCAAGAAGCATCCTACTGTCACTCTGTCTACATGTGAAGCAGAGTATGTAGCTGCAACTTCATGCGTTTTCCATGATGTTTGGCTACGAAACATATTAAAGGAGTTAAGCTTGCCATAAGTGGAGCCAACAAAGACTTTCGTGGACAACAAGTCGGCAATAGCATTAGCAAAAAACTCAGTCTTCCATGATGAAGTAAGCACATCCACACTCGTTACCATTACATTAGAGAATGCATCAACAACAAGGATGTGCAAATGGAATACGTCAAGACGCATGATCAGGTAGCAGATATCTTCACCAAACGCTGAAGAAAGAAGTCTTTATGAAGTTGAGAAGTTTGCTTGGAGTACAAAATCAAGTTTAAGAGGGGATGGTGAAATATAAATTGATTTTGTGTTTGGGCCTAAAAGATAAAAGCCCAATATTAGAAAAGGCCCAAATAGAATTCTAGAAAATTTCATCTAGAAGGATTTTAGAATGATCTACAAAAATTTCTAGGGATACTTATTTTATAAGATGTATTTAGATAAGTTTAGAATTATAGGAATGTTTTAGAAAGTTCTAGAGAATGAATTATAGCTCTTAGATGAATGTTGTGGTGGCAAGATCCTAACCATTGGTGATGCAAGCATGCCTAGGGTTGGAACTCGCAGGTAGAAACTCCAAACAGCAAGCAATGATGGTGCAGCGGAATGAATGAATATGAGTGTTGTTTTTGTGTGTTTTTAATGGAAGGAGTGTGTGTGGAGACCTCACTGCTCAAAAAGCCTTCCTTCTATGGAAGGAAGCTAGAAGAAAGGGTAGAGAAAGTGAAAGAGAAAGAGTGTTCAAGAGCATATAGGGCTGAAATCAAATTCTGCAGCATTTCACTATAGCTCAAAAGTGAAGAATTACAAATGAGAGTCCCTCTTATTTATAGGTGAAGAGGGGCCTCATTTCTGGCATAATTTCCCTCCAAAAATCAAATACAAGTTGAGCTTGGGCGCCAAGTTAGCTGGGACACGCTTCCGACTCCAAGCATACAAGGAAAACATGTGAAATTCAAAAATCTGATACGCAATGGCTGGGCCAGGCAGGTTTTTGGCTGGGCCATTTCAGAATCCGGAAGGCAAAAAGCTTTGTATTTCCAATCCGGAAGCAACTCCATTTTCTCCCCTTTTTAGCTCCTTTGCTTTCCTTGGCTTATTTGGCTTCTTGGATGGCTCAACCATGGTCTCCAAGCTTTATTTAGACCCTACAAAACAACATATGAACATATTAAAAGATAATCCTTCTAAGACTTAGAGAAAGAAAATCAAGAAAGCCTTTAAAAGTTCTTCTTCAAATCCCCTTTCTTAGCCTTAGCTTGAGTTGCTACTTCTTTGAATGGCTTCCCTAGTTAGGTTTCCATCAATTGGTTAAGGAGGTGTCACTAGTATAAATAAGAGATGGTAGTATCATTTGTAAGCAAGTCAAAAATATTAGAAACATTCAATACAAAAGGCCTTTTCTTCTCTAAAATCTTCCAACCTCTCCCAATCTTAAACACTTCCTTCAAGCCTCTAAAATTTCCTCCCAACAAACAGTGTCTGACCAGTTTCCAACCTTTAAATTTCATCCATAAGAAATTCTTTGTAGCAATTCAAGCTCACTGTACGGCCACTTGCATTTTCCTGTTCCAGCATCTATTCTAGCATTCTAAAACAATTTAGAAACAAATCACTGCTTCCAAACAGCACCAACATTCGAGCGTTTAAAACACAGCTCCTGGACCAGCTTCCAGAATTTTTTTTTCAGGGATTAAATACACTTAAACAACCAAAGGAAAAATTCTCCCAGCTTTTAATGTCACTCCCGTGAACATTGCTGCTACCATACTAATTCTATGAACCAGTTTTAATACACAATTATGCACTTAAGCTCCCTCAACCAGCACATTTATTCAGACCAAACAGCCACTTAACCTCTGCCTAATCAATCTAAAACAATCCATACACACCACGCATGTATCAAGCATCATGATCAGATTTTAAGTACCACATAAAACTAACCAGAATTCTAAAAATATAGCATGCATTTAGCTATCACAACTACCACTATAGACTAGCTTTATATAGCACTTGATATCATTGCCTCCAATCAGTTTTAATGATAATACCAACTGTTTTTAATTAGCCAAAACATCTAGCATCAAACCAATTTTGATTCAGCTTTACAAACAAAATTTCAGAACCAAAATACAGCAGCTCACGTTAAATTCAGTGTGACTTCCAATTCATAAATATGGATAAGTTTTAGTGAATATTACCTAGGATTCAACCAGTTAAACCAATATGTGAACTAGTATTTGCCCCATCAATTACTGTACATTTTCACAATTTTTAAAGCTTAAACAGAACTTTCTAATCAGACCCAAAAGAAACTCTGCACCAGAAACACAGACAACAAGTTTCAATCCAAAACTGGTTTTTAACATCTAAGACCTTCAATGCACTAAATCTAAAATTAGATAAATAGCCTTTGCATTCCAATTCCAGTCACAAGCTATCATTTAAATTAATTTCCTGAACTTAAACATCATATAACACATCAAATTTTACAAGGCTTTGACTAAACGTGACCACACAATAACACTAATAATCTGCCCTTAAAAAGTGTACCTTTGCTTCTGAACCAAACAGCAAGCCTTTCCAGCCTCACTTCAACAACACAACCAAACAAAGGGAACATGAAATTTTAATTCCTAAAACTAAATCCAACTTTAGTACCTGGATTTGCACTAACAGCACCTTAACATAAGCGAAATATATTTAATCCAATAAAACAGTGCTCACAAACAATAATTAACTAACGAACATCCAAAAGCCATCAGAAAATTCACGTTCATACATGGAATCAGTGTAACCTTGTTGCAAATTCAAAACACTAAGGTTTAGCACCCCTTATCTCGATTCTAGAACAGAAAACCTTCACTCTCGATGCCCCTAGTCCACGGCCACATCTCTTGTTCTCACTTTCTCAACGCACAGAAAATTGCTAAGTTAATTCTCAAATTCTAACCGTCTCACCCTTGTTATTTCACGTGCCCTTAAAACAAACTCAATTAAGAAAATAATAATCTGACCCACACCACACAGACCATAACAATTTCAACGATAAATATGTCATTTAATAAAATAATTAAAATAGTAAAATCACATATGCACTTAACAGGAATTAAACAGGAATTGAACACTTGATCATTACTACAACAAAGAACTATTACCAGTAGAACTACACACCACTTGTGTCAAATATATTTTTCTTCACACCCAACCATACATTAAATTAAGGAAAATGGTATGTTGACAACCAATTCTTGACAACAATTTGACGCCACATGTCGCAAAATGATTGGCTTAATTTTTAAATGGAACCGGCTTGTCTAGGAGGGCGTTTTTGGAAAGAAACAATATTCAGAAACCCTTTTTGGTAGATTGAGTCTTCTTCTTTCAAAGTTTAACACATTTGCGAACTCGGTCTCCGTTCTTTGTCACTCTTTCGATTCTTCAGTGTGAGTCTTCTTCTTTCAAAGTTTTGCACTTTTGCGAAGTCGGTCTCCGTTCTCTGCCAGTCTTTCGAATCTCCGGTTTGAGTCTTCTTCTTTCAAAGTTGAGCACTTTTGCGAAGTCGCTCTTCGCTCTCCGCTCTCTTGAGAATCTTCGTCAATCTTTTTCGACTTTCAAAGATTATTCAGAAACACCCGTATCGTGTTTTCGCATTGTCTGAGTTCTATCATTTCCCCCTATTTTAAGTTTCGTCGGTGGCGACGTTTTGGTATTTCGTACACACCAATGAGGTAGAAGTTGGTTTTCCGCACACACCGGCGAGACATGGATTACTGTGTTGCTACTTTACTATTGTAATGTTTTTAATACTCAAGTGCTTTATGGAAATTTAAAGTTCTCATCATGAATGCATACATCAACCTTTTGCGGATTATTGTTGATAAATATGTACTTGAATAAACCAAGTTCTGTAATAGACTTTTGAACAAAAAAATCGACTATAAAACATTATTACTTTTGTGAATACTAGGGTGCCCAAACATGACTTTCCAGCCTCTACTCACACTTAAACACTAAAATCAAGTGAAAACGAGTGGATTTATGCCAAAAAATTAAAAATTTTGACTATGGTCACCTAGGTTACCACAACTGACTCCTCTAGTACAAGTTTCTGTACAAATCATGGATTTTGTTCGTGTAATCGTTTACCAAGCATCTGTAAATGATTACAAGTGTATTTTTTGGTGCAGAAGTTTCAAGACTTCATCTAAGTTGTTCATCTCACAAACATTGTTCCTTTCCTCAATCATGGGGTGCCCAAACATGACTTTACAGCCTCTACTCACACTTAAACACTAAAATCAAGTGAAAACCAATGGATTTATGCCAAAAAATTAAAAATTTTGACTATGGTCACCTAGGTTACCACAACTGACTCCTCCAGTACAAGTTTTTGTACAAATCATGGATTTTGTTCGTGTAATTGTTTACCAAGCATCTGTAAACGATTACAAGTGTATTTTTTGGTGCAGAAGTTTCAAGACTTCATCTAAGTTGTTCATCTCATAAACATTGTTCATTTCCTCAATCATGGGGTGCCCAAACATGACTTTCCAACTTATACTCATACTTAAACACTAAAATGAAGTGAAAACCAGTTGATTTATGCCAAAAACTTAAAAATTTTGACTATGGTCACCTAGGTTACCACAACTGACTCCTCCAGTACAAGTTTTTGTACAAATCTTGGATTTTGTTCGTGTAATCGTTTACCAAGCATTTGTAAATGATTACAAGTGTATTTTTTGGTGCAGAAGTTTCAAGACTTCGTCTAAGTTGTTCATCTCACAAACATTGTTCCTTTCCTCAATCATGGGGTGCCCAAACATGACTTTCCAGCCTCTACTCACACTTAAATACTAAAATCAAGTGAAAACCAGTGGATTTATGCCAAAAAATTAAAAATTTTGACTATGGTCACCTAGGTTACCACAACTGACTCCTCTAGTACAAGTTTCTGTACAAATCCTGGATTGTGTTCGTGTAATCGTTTACCAAGCATCTGTAAACGATTACAAGTGTATTTTTTGGTGCAGAAGTTTCAAGACTTCATCTCAGTCGTTCATCTCATAAATATTGTTCCTTTCCTCAATCATGGGGTGCGCAAACATGACTTTCCAGCCTTTACTCACACTTAAACACCAAAATCAAGTGAAAACTAGTGAATTTATGCCAAAAAATTAAATTTTTTTACTATGGTCACCTAGGTTAGCACAGCTGACTCCTGCAGTACAAGTTTCTGTACAAATCCTGGATTTTGTTCATGTAATCGTTTACCAATGAGTTGTAATTGATTACAATGTGTTTTTTGGTGCAGAAGTTCCAGGACTTCACCTAACTTCATCATGTCACAAGCATTGTTTGATTACTCCATCAAATACATCAATACTAATCAAAGTGGCCACTTTATTCATTAACAATTCAAACAAAACCTCATTTCACAATGATAATAACAAAGGAAATTCAATTAACATTAATAATATGTATAATTTTGTATTACTTTCTCTTAAAATTGAACAAAATATATTCGAAATTACAAACATTTGTTCATCTATGTACAATTTTGTATTACTTTCTCTTAAGAAATCTATACAAATATCACTCATATTTTATTCTAAGAAATCGAGTGTAAGGAGTCCTAAGCACTCTGCTCTTGTAACGCCTTCGTGACCCCTCCTCACATAAGTCTTCATTGGAGGTGGATTGGTGGACATGCCTCCCGGGGAAAAAAAATCCAGTGTTCATGGACGGTTCTTTACATAAAACACTCTATCCACCATCTCCGCAATCAGTGACCGGTGCTCCTCTGTCAAATGCTTGTTCAAAGTAGAAATATACTTTGTTAAAAATGAGTGACTAACCCTCAACTGCATCAACAACAAACAAAATAACCAAAACATAAAAGCCCTAAAACAAAAACAACAAAAAATTTAACAGGAAAAACCCAAAATCCAAACCGAAAACGCAATGTACAAAATGAAGGAAGAATGCATTTACCTTGCTCGTCGAAGGACCATGGTTACCGGAACTTGCCATTTTGAACAATACACTCAACAAAGAGGATGACATTGACCAAAACGAAGAGATGTAATGAAAACGTACAAGGGTAACAACAAGGAAGAGCGACAACCACAAGGAAGAGGGAGACCAAAAACCAAAAGGAAGAGCTAAAACGAAGATGGTGAACGAGAAGGAAGAAAGAGAACAATGATTTCTAATGAATTAGGGCAAGGGGTATATTTGGAATCCAAAATTTTCTGAAGCTCTCATCAACTTCAATGTCACAATTTCAGAAATAAAAGAAAAAAATTGGCTCAATGCATTACTGACACCTAGCGTTGTCAAAAAAGTGTTCAAAATTCGTTGTTAGAATATCGCGATCCTTAAATTAATTTATTTTTTCTCAATGTTACAACGTCAGACTTCTCCCATGGCTGATGTCTTTTGACATCTATTTTCAATTTTAACATCAATTTAATGTCTGCAGCTAAGATGTTAGAATATTTTCTAATGTTAATTATCGAAAATAACATACATTAAAAATGTTTTTGTGATAATGAAGGAACGAATCACTTCTTGAACAAAAGGTATTTAAGTTCTTGGGAGACTTATGTATAAATTCATATTATTATGATTGATATTATCTAAATTTTATTGAAATACTTATCTAATATTATACTTAATTTCTCGTAAGTAATATTTTATATTTCATTTTTCAAATGTTTTGTTTAGATAAAATAGTTTAAAATTTCATATATTTTAGTTTTCTTATTTAGATAAAGTATTTCAATTATCACTATCAAAAAATTATTTAAATAAATGATTGTTAAAATTAAAAATATTAATATCGATAATATTTTGTAATTGATCTTAATTAATGTTTTTTTTTAAGTTCTTTATTTCTTTTTTATATTTGTGAAACTTTTTTTTAGTTTAGAGTAAGTGAGATTATTTTCGTTATAAAATACTAGATTGGACATACTTGAGTAAGATAGTACTAGGTCGAGTAAGAACCCTGTAAAGTGAGATTGTGTTATCCTAGGTTATTGTCAAACCAAGTTGACCCAAATCGAGTTAGACTAGGTTGAGGTTAACATTAATAATCTTCGGTAATTACTTGTAGATTACGTTCGTCGATAATTTTTTTTAACAAGGAAATTATCGATGGATTTTAGTCCATCGGTAATCCATCGAAAAAAGTCAAATGCTGACAAATTTTTTATGTTATCAACTATATTTATCTGCTAGTAATACAATTTTTTTTTTACTAATTTGATCAAGACCAGATTTAGCTTAACCCGATCAAGACCAAGTCAAATCAAGTTAAGTCGAAACTTAGTTTGGACCTAAGTTAAATTGACCTAAGCTAGCCAAGTGGAGCCAAGTCTTCCGAAACTAAATTAAGTTAAGTCAGAGAAGGTCCACATTCATTCAAGTTGAGACCAACCCACGTTCAACTAAGTTGGGTTTGAATGAAGTGGATCCTAGTTTGATCAAAGACTAGGTTAGGCCTAGCTTAAACAAGACCAAGTGAAGCCAGGCTTAGGTTAAGTTGAGTTAGTCCTGTTCCAAGTCCAGTCCAATTGGTCCTAAGCTAAATCAAGTTGAGTAGACTTAGATTCAAGTCAAATCGAACTGATGGGATCACATTTAATTAAGTTGGACTAGGTCCATATTAAATCAAGACTAGTAGGATCTAATTTGAGCATATAGGTCGAGTAATATTAGGTGAGACCAAACAAATAAAGTTAGACTTGGCCAAGTTAAACTTAGTGATCAAGTCAAGTTCGTCAAAGCCTGTATTGAAACCGTTCCAAATTAATAATAATACAAAAACTTCTTTGATCACCAATGAATAATAAGTTTACTTAAGAGACAATAATTAACCCTAGCTTAATAAAAGTAAAAGAAACGTAGACTAAATCCATAATATATATAATAAATTGTGCATACATAAATAAAAAATACAAAAGGATGAAGTCTACCTCTAACAAATATGTTGGAATACTTTTTATTTTCTTTACTTTTCCCCTATTTAAGGATAAAAGCTTATATAAGTGTGTTATAATAAAAGGAAAGTGACATCTAAGATGTTAAGTGAGTATACCAATGATTCTTTTTTAATATAAAAAGCAGAGTAGTTGGAGATAAGGTAGATTTTTTAGTTGTTTATGCAATAATGGCAATTTAATATTTAAAAAAAAAAATCATCCTATAATTGATCAGAAAAAGCCAAGCCTGCTAAAATATTATTACACGAGGAATGGAGGACAACCATTTTTTTATACATCAAACCTGCAACCCCAAAGCATTTAAAAAAAGTAACAACAAAGGGTCAAATACGAGAAATTAAATATGAAATTTTTTAGCTTTGGGGAAAAACCATGTGCTATTGTGATTCGGTGTGCTTACTGTTCTCAATGTGTTTTAAACTTTCCCCTGTATGCTTTTCTTCTGGGATTCAATGTCAGTGTTTGACTCATCTTCTTCAAGGTAATATTCCTCCTTGCTCAACGAAACATACTCCACGTTTTCACCATATATTCTAACCAAAACCAAGTAGAAAGACATAGCGAAAATGGTGATTCCAATCAATAGCCAACTGAATTGAATGTTCACCAGAGCAACAGCACGATGACGGGCCTTATCATCACTGCATGTGACCTTATATTCTTTGAGGTGCGTGACGCACCCTTTGGATTGAAACCCTGGTGTATAAAGCAGAATCCCTGTGACTATAAGCCACACACCGAGGAAAACTATGTTCACAGAACGAACAAAGCTGACCAAGAAGCTCTTAGGGTAGCCAATTCCCATGAGGGTTGTGATAATAGAAACAAGAATCAGAAGTTGCAATAAGTAGTGGTATTGGTTTTCTGGTCCAATGTGATTTGCGGAGTGAAAGTGCATGAGGAGGTATTCTTGTGCAAAAGCTAAGGCTCCTAAGAGATGAGTTAACTCATGTTGAGGTTTGGAGCATTTTGCATCAAGAATTAGGGCAAAGAAGGCATACACCAAGAAGGACATGGCCATGGAGGAGTGTTCAAAGTTTTGGAGATGGTTGGTGGGAATGGTTCCATCAGGGCCAAATGGTTGGTGATGAGCTGGTGAAATGAAGAGCTCCAAGGAGATGAAGGTTGTGCTGCTTGCCATGACAAAGTAGAGCTCCAAATATCTTGACTTTGTGGAGGGAAACCATAGGGTTGATGTGAAGGACTTGGAACAAAGTGCATGGAGCTTCACGTTGTTGAACAAGTGCCACAAACCAACTACAACAAAGCCAAAGCCAAAAACTTGATGTCCCTCCAACATAGTGTCTGTTAGGTCAACACAAAACATAAAATTTATTACAGATAACAAATTATAATTAATTTCTAAATTACTAATTAAAATAGTTTTTATAATCATCACTGACAACATATTTTTATCACTAAAATGGGTTACTATTTTAAATATTTCTTATAGTTTTAGTAAGAAAAATAATATCTTTTTTATATTAATGATTTAAATTATTCATCATTGAAAAAAATATTACATTTACAACAACCAAAATTGATATAAGAAAAATAATGTATTATTAATTTTACTAATGTTACTTTGAGAGTAAAAGTACTTTTAACTTTATTGTCACTGCAATTGAAACATACTTACTTGGTTGGAGTTTTAATTAGCTGATGTTGTTGTTGCAGCAAGCAACTGAAGGAAAATGAAATGAAGTAGTGAGTTCACATTCTAAGAAATCAAAACTAAATAATTAACAAGCACTAACACAATTATGAGATGAACCTTTATAGAGAGCTCTTATTGTGAAGGGTACACGACCTAAAACCTCATTGCTCAAGGCAAAAGATTGGTGTGGTGAGTGTCTTATAAGGCAAAAGGGTTGGCCTTTACGCCAAGCAAGAGTTCTATAGGGCCAACTAAAAGTAGGGTTGTTGAATTGCTTATACATTAATATAATTATGATAATATAAACAACTATACCATTATGACAAGTGTGGGGTGTTAGAAAGTGCTTTTCCTTAATTTAAATGTTAATTGCACCATTCTCAAAGTTGGAGTTGTTAACTAAGGTGCTTTTCAATTAATAATATCTTTAAAAAAATTTCAGGCTTTGCACGTGGGAAAATGTCTTCCTAATTTAACTACAAATATTTGTTTTACATATATTATTTTTTACTTGTTATTTTTTTCTCTTTTCCTTCTTATCTGTTGATGTATTTGTAATCTATGTGCTATCAACCGATCTCTTAATATTTTACATTTTTTAATTATATATTACCTTAAGTCATTAACACTATTTAAAATTTCCATAACTGTTTTAAATATAATTTTGTTTAATATTTTAATTGTAATTCAAGAGTAGATTATGTATTTATTATTATTATATTTAGAGCAGAAGATAAAACTAATAATAAATTTATGATAAGGAAATGACTATTTATTATAGAAACAAATAATTTATTTTTTAAAAGAAAACAGATAATTTCCTTATAAGTACAAAATAATGGTTACAGTAATATGATTTTATTCATGAACACACAAAACCTTAAATTAATGGGTAAAAAAGTGTAAATTAATATTACATTTCATTATTCTTTTCAATTTCTGTGGATTAAAAAATTATAATAGTATTTATATTGATTAATTTCCACATGTATATTGATTAATAGTATTTAAAAAAATTAGACATATGGCCGCGGTTTTAACACCAACCGCGGCATATACGAGAGTATATTGCCGCGGTTGACCCGCGGCATATAGGGTATAAATTTTTTTTTTTAAAAAAAATTGAATTTAGGCGGCGGTTCCAAAGACAACCGCGGCATATTCCGCAAACTATATACCGCGGTCATAACCGTGGCCTAAAGTCTCTGACTTACTACCGCGGCTGAATATGCCGCGGTTCGTAAACCGCGACGTATAGTGAAAAATAACCGCGGTAAAAGCCCCTCGCTGCACTAGTGTCCGTACCTATATTATTATATAAAAAGAGATTTTCTATTTTAGGATATACATTTTGTTTTTAATTTTATTTTTTAACTATTTTTTCAAATCAAAATAATTATTTTACAAATTTTATTCTTTAAGTGACTATCTTAAATCTAACAATTTTTTTATTGAATAGTTTTTTTTTTCTAAACTTAACTATTTTTCTAAACAAAATATTTATAATAAAAAATTATCTTAAAAAGTAAACATTATCTAAAATTATAAAATTTATATAAATTTAGTTTTGTGATTGTAATAAAAAATTATTGTTTTTTATTATGATAAAAAAAAAAGTGAACGCATGCGAAATATTACGTTAATACTAAAAAGTTTTAACGCCAAATAAGAGTCGGTGAACACGAGTGAAAGTTACAAAAGTAAAGAAAGACAAAATAAAAGTCAAGTTTAGAAAAGGACTTATGATGACAAAGGAATTTATCAATTTCAACATGTTTTTGTTAAAGAAAAATAATGCTTGTACACCTAAAAATATTGTCGCCCACTTTAATAATATATAATATATACATTAGAATTTTAAATTAAAAAATATATAATTAAAAATTATTATTTTAAATTATTAAGTAAATGTTTTTTATTTGGTATTACCACCTTTAGTTTAATCATGTTTAATGAAATTACAAACAATTTTACAACTTTATTATCACACTATAATAGAGCGTGAATGTGTATTCAATGTTTTGCAAGACAAATCTTATTCATAAAATCTCACAAATACGTTCCAACACAAAACTAATTTTCTTTTGCAAACAATAATCCTTTTTAAGTTATTGACTATAAACCAAAATATGCATAATGGTAAGGTTTGATCATGTGTGTGCTGATTATTTGAATATTCCTATATAAGTATCCCATATCTCAGTTTATTTATTAGGACTTAATATGGTTTAAAAAACAACTTCAAACCTTACTTACCTCACTTTGTTGGTAGTTCGTCGGTAAGTTATCATATATTTCCTCTTCTAACAAGTCTAAATGCATATTCCCTTTAATATAAAAAAATTACCCATGAAGTATTTCTATCTCAAAAAATAATTAAACAGAATCAAATATTTGATCATTTATGATTTTTCATTTTCACGATTCACAATATTAATTTTCTTATATGGTGTAATATTACAGTAATTATTGTAATTATTCATCATCATTATATTTAGAAAAGTATTTATCTATATCAGTGTTATTGAACTCGCGAGTTAACTCGTTAACTTGGTCGAGTTTATGAGTTCACATAGTGCTTTCGAGTTAACTCATAAGCAAACTCGCTTTCAGATAGGATTGGTGGAATCGGTGGTAGACTCGATAAACTCGCTTCAACTCGTGTGTCTGGTTCTGATTTTGCGAGTCTGGTTAGAAATTACAAAAACACAAAACGACTTTGTTTTTAGGGTTCACCATATTAGGTTTTTTGAGCTTTTGTTTCACAGATTCACTCATTGTTCATCTTCGTTCATGGTTCATCTTCATTCTCGTACTCTCGTCTTTGATCTCGCCCTCTATCATGCCCTCGTTAATCAGGTTCGCCCTCCGTTCACTACAAGAAACACGCTTATTACCGACAGATAATTACCGAAGGTCAAGTGTCCTTCGGTAATTTGCGCTGCCCTGTAATTTATCGGCGGATACGAGGCTTCGGTATTGTGCACAATGACTTCACCTAAATTTTGGGTATTCCCTCACTCATTTTCAGTTTCAGCATTTCTCTTTCCCCCTAATTTCTCTCTTCTCTTCCCCCAAAATTGAAATTCGAAGGCATGTGAGGGTACCCCCAAATTTCTCCTCCTTCGTTTGATTCCCTTTTCTTTGCGCATCATCGGTCCCTTCCATCTTCTGTTGGCATAACGGTGGTGTGAAGAGCGCGGGCATTTCTGGTGGTGGAGCGGGTTCGTGCAATCGCGGAGGGTGCCTCCTTGTTAAGTTCACAATCATTTGCAGAGGGAAACACCTCCGATGGCGACGGCAGGCGAGCCAGAAGTGAAGACCTACTGGTGCCACGAATGCGATATGAGCGTGTCCCTCACACTCCTTCCCTCGCCTCTTCTCTGTCCCCATTGCCACACCTCCTTCCTCGAACTAATGGACTCTCCCTTCTCCCAAAACGATGTCGAATCACCCCTCTTTGACCTCATTTTCCAGGACGCGCTCTTACTCCTCTCCCCGAAGCCCCTCCCCGCCAAACCCCACCCTCTCCCCTCCGTCAACGTCACACCCTCGCTCCTTTTCGCGCTCAACCCCAACGGCTTCGTTTTCTTCGCTGTGTGCAAAGACCAAATTTCCCTCTTTGACGCCGAGGCCAAATAGTTGCCCTGCAAACACCTTTACCATGCTGGTTGCATCACGCTGTGACTCGACCTCCACGCGTCGTGCCCGTTGTGCAAACTTTGCCTTGAGGAAGAGGCGGCACAGGAGGAGGAAGACGAAGGTGACGGTGTAGCGGCGGAGATCCGGAGGGAGCCTCGAGGTGCTCAAGAGCCTTTGCTATACGGTGGTGCTCTGTCTTTTCTTTTCTTTGTCTTGCATCTCTTTTTTAGTGCTAAATTAGACCAGAATTCTGCTCTGATAAACTAGCTTCACTGTAATAATTGTGAGAATGAAACTCCAATTTCGGTTGGACTTCGAGATGACCATTGGAGAGAGTATAGAATTTTAGTTCGGTTAATGTGTGTGTGTTATAATTGTTGAAGAGTGTTATTGATGACCAATCCTAATTGTGTTTTTCAACTGGGATCTTGAAATTTGAAGGTTGATTTTGTTGAAGGAAGGAATATGTTATGATTACTGAGTTGATATTACATAATTCAAGATTGTTGAAACTTTAAATTTGTGGTGGTTTGTTTTGCTTCAAAACTGTTATGACCTAAGCGACTAAAGGCGATTCTATCTTTATGTGCTAGAATGAGATTTCATCTAAGCATTTTAATTTACAGCTTAATGAATAAATTGTTTCTTTAGATGAATAATGAAGTCTTATGTCATTTGATTTGATTTAATTTAATTTGAGGTAAGCCCACTCCTAATATCTAGCTTTTACAAAGTTAGGTTCTAATGTAAATTCATCTTATATTTTGAAGGAGTGTAAGTGTTTGTGTGCATTTTAATTAGGAAATCTCCAAGAAGATTCATGCTGAACATTAAGATAACAGGGCATTAAAGATGTGAATGCACGCTTCAAAGAACTGATAATATGTGGGGACTGTTCAACCTCAACCTTTGCCTATCAATTCATGGGCTGCTCCAAAATATGTGAAGAAAGTGAGTCACATAAATCAATGTTCATTTGAACACAATAAGTAGTTTGCTTTTAAAAGAGTTTAGAAAATGAAGTGACTTTGGTTTTACAGGTGAATAATCAAAATGTAAAAAATTCTTAAAAATGGTTTTGTTCTTGTGAAGAAGGGGTATGTTGAAAATATAAAACAAAACTCATAACTTTTTTAACTGTATTGCTGTTACAGTTAGATGTGCTTTCATTTTACTTTTATATACATCGTCTTGTACACTCTCTATTTTGTTAATGAAAAATATTACACTCGTTTCTCCCCTTCCTGGTTTTCTCTATTAGAATTCTCTGTATTGTAGCCTTGCTATCTTAGAACAACGATTTTGTCTTTTTACTAATTTATACTTATTTATTCTCTTTAAAAGATTAAAATTTGGAATGAAAATCTATAATAAATCAAATTTATATTACTTTAAGTTTATTTAAGGATTAAATATATTTTTGATTCCTTAACTTTCAATAAAAATTAGAATTAGTTCATCTTTAAAACTTTAGACTAATTTAGTCTCTCATATTTAGAATTGCATTTAATCAAATTCTTGTTAAGTTTATTTAAGATTTCAAACATGTTTCTGAACTAACATTGAAGAAAAAATGTGTTAAATAGTGTAAACAATTCAAATATTATCATGAAAGATTATTTAACTAATTCAAACTTTTTTACTTATATGTTTAATCTAAAGATAGAAGAATAAATTATTATTTTTTAGTTATAGACACAGGGAATAAATACATTGTAACAAGAAATTTAATCGTATACACATGAAAAAATGAATAAGAGTCTTAAGAATTCAACTATGAGAGAGCTAAGGATCAACTTGTTCTTTTATTTTTTATTTTTTATTTTTTATTCTTTTATCGCTTTAAAATCCTCTTTTCTTTTTGTTGTTTACATTTCTAACCTCTTTCTACAAAGTCTTATATTGTTCTAAGTGAAGTTCTTTTATCGAATTTATCTAGAGGTGATTTGGACTGACTTAACTCTTTTTATAGTTTCAATGATAATTTATTTATTAGACATCACCAATCTTCTCACATCTTTACCGTGTATATGGTTCTACTTGTATTGACACTCAGATTGACTCTTTTTTTTATAATAAAACATTCTTTGTCTTTTTTCACTCTCCCTTCATTTAAGTTTCCAATAAAAATAAAATAATTTTATAATAAAAAGTTGCTAAGTGGCACTAAAAAGGTTTAAAACAAATTATAGAAGAGAAATAGTAAAGATCAATTTCACTTCCAAGGAACAAATAAGACACTTGTACTAAAGAGAACCAAAACACAATTGTCAAACAAGACAAAATACATAGACAAATTAAAACTACAATAAAGACACTCAATTAAGCTGAATTGATTATTTCTAACTTAGGTCCACTAAATATATATATATATATATATATATATATATATATATATATATATATATATATATATATATATAAATTTCTGGAACAACAAACAGTACGTGTTTTGTTTTTCATTTTCTTTTTGCATTTATTCTCTTTTAAGTTTCTCTTTTCGCTTTTGTTTTCTACAAAAATAAAACAATTTCTTCTTCATCAAAAGTGACATAAAAAAATAAATTTTATTAACAATTTCTTGATACCAAATGAAGATGAGTTTGATTTAAATATTCTCTCTCCAATTATTGGGGATTGGTTTCTGTTACGTGGTAGAGTATCTTTTTCAACAAGTGGTTTAACTGGGTGCCCTTGTAACATCCCAATAAATAGTAATTACCATAAATTAGAACTAATCACATTTACAGAATTAACAGTGCAGTCTTAATTACATTAGCTAAAAACAGCCGAACGTACAAAATATACAGGGTTCAAAATCTATCTACAAAATTCCAAGCTATGGACGAACGGTTTTACAAAACCAAATAACCGAACGTCCCAAAATAATTTCCTAAAACAATAACAACTACTACTAAACGAGCGTTCTATTGCTCGGCTTTAACCTCCACTTCAACCAGATTGGCATCCTCCAAATTTTCTTCTTCCAGTGTTTCTTCAAGCAATGCCTCTCCATCTGCTCACATCCACACGGATGATCATTGCATTGACAAGACGAACGTACAACAACAGTAGACAACACAAGGAATTGCAAGGGTAAGCTTAGGTAATTCAATTCATACACCCAATATAAAATCTAACATATAAAATCAACAAAACCATACACATAACAACATATCAAAGCATAGAATAACTCATCCAAATTCTCATAAATAACGACCGTCCGGACTGTATGAATCCATGTATCTACAGGCGTTCTTGCACCCGGGTGATGTAGTAACTGGAAACGTCCATCAGCTGCCACCCGAGGTTAACCCTATCAGTCCAAAGTACTCAATAGGACTAGGGCCTCCTGCCATTCCCACGCATGACCTACTCCCCTCTACATGAGGACGAGCACTCACGGAATATCAGGATGAACAGCCATCAGCAGCTTTACCATGGTCATACTACATAATTTCTCATATTCAAATCATGGAGACGTTCCTCCTTGGAACACTCGTTCAAAATCCACTTCCAATAATTCACTCAAAATACCATTCGCACACATTAACCAGTTCTCTTATTCACATTTTCATTCTGTGTTCCACTTTCATAAATTAACGAGCGTTCATCCTTTAATAAATAAGGACGAACGTATTACAGTACATTAACTACACGTTTCTGAACAAAAGAAACGAACCCTTGTCCTCTAACGGACGTTATGAGTATTTAAATAAGTTAAATGAATTGATTCTAAAAGATCCGAATAATACTTAGAAAAATTTTAAGTATAAAGACTCTAGGTTGAATCAAAAGGATAAATACATTACAAAATTATTTATAAAATCAACAGAGTATGATTTAATTCAGAGGACAACACTGCCAGTCAATGACCGAACGTCAATTAATAATTTGGACGAACGCTATTTACGTTCGCTCAGGAATCAATGATAAGGACGAGCGTTCAGTTATAAAACCGAACACTGCTTAGGACGAACGCTAGGTAAATGACCGAGCACTAAATAGAACGGACGCTCGATATAAGACCGAGCGCTCATTTGGACGAATGCTCAGTATAAGACTAAGCGCTACCTATAACGAACGCTGGAATATAAAACCGAGCGTTACTAATATACTTCAATTATTTCAACCGTTGGACACGCTAGGCTGAGTCGAACGCTCAAACCTAACCCTTCACACAAGGGACGCTCGTTCTTAATCAGGATCCTTTCCAAATGAAAGAATTCTTATTCCAAGTTATTTTCAAGGGAAACCGAACGGTATAAGACCGTTCGATGACGAGCGTGCATTACCAAGTAAAGACTTTGAGATTTTCCAGATTTTTCATCTACAATAACTTCACAGTTTTCATACGATTCATAACTTATAATTTATCTCCACCATAAATCTCATACATTACAGAATTCATATTATCATCTCTTACCATACAGAAATTATTCATTTTTCCAAATCATACGTTTCATCCTCAACATACAGTTCAAACAATATCATTCATATCCATCCATTACACAGCACTCGTTCATGCATATTTAAATATCATACAGTTCATATATCCAGTACAGTTTCATGCTTTCACACACACCATGCAAGTATCAATTAAATTACTAAAGCTTCCCTTACCTGGTCTAGCAGTGAACTCCCAAATGCAAGGGTTTCGCTCGTTCCCTCACAGCTTTCTACCCAAAGAATCACTCCACAAACTTCCACTAAATCTAATACACCAAAATCATAAACGGTTTCAGACCTCTAACCCATGCATGCAACCAGAATTTTGGTTCGCATGAACTAAATGGACGAATGTGTAGAGACGAGAACTTACCAGTTCAGATCTCAGTTCTGTTCGGTTTAGAACGATGCTCACGGTGCTGGGAATGTTTCTACGGTATCTGAAATGGAATCGGAGTAGATGACGGTGAGTTATCTTAGAGAGAAGATGAAGAAGTTTTAGAGAGAAGCTGGAGAAAAAGAAAGGCCAGAGTTTCGTGAGGAAGAAGGTGAATGCATGCAGAGAATGGGAAGAGTTTTTCAGAAAAATTCTTTTCCCTCCCACGCAGAACGAACGCCATTCTCCACACGCCACTTGTCTTCCACTAACGTTTTTCAAACGTTCCAGCCGCGACACATGGCAGATACATGCAGAGTGGAAGTGAGTGGGTTTTGACGTGGCACGGTGCAATTAATGGTGATCAGAGTGTGGGATTTGGTGCGTTAATTAATCAGGGCTTCACATTCCCCCTAACTACAAAAATTTTCGTCCTCGAAAATTCTAAAGCTTACCAGGAAATAAGTGCGGGTACAATTCCTTCACAGCCTCTTCAACCTCCCATATTGAATCACCAGTCTTTGCGTCCCACACCACCTTCACTAGACGAACGTCCTTCCCTTTGTAGTATCTGGTGCGAACGTCTTCAATACAGACTGGTTGCATCTCCAGCGTTCGGTCTGGGCGAAGTTGGACGTCTTCCAACTCCAGTATGTGTGATGGATCAGCTACATACTTCCGGAGTTGAGAAACGTGAAAGACTGGATGGAGGTTGGACAGTTGAGGTGGTAAAGCTAACTCATACGCCACTGATCCAATCTTCTTCAGAATTTGATAAGGTCCTACGAACTTGGGTGAGAGCTTCTTTGGACGAAGGACTCTTCCCACTCCAGTGATTGGATTCAGCCTGAGAAACACGTGATCTCCAGCAGCGAACTCTAAGGGTCTTCTTCTCTTATCAGCATAAGATTTCTGCCTGCTTTGAGACGTCTTCAATCGTTCTTGGATCAGTTTCACCTTCTCGGTTGTTTGTTGGATCAATTCAGGTCCGGTTAATACATTCTCACCTTCTTGGAACCAACACAATGGCGTTCGACATTTCCTTCCATAGAGGGCTTCAAATGGTGTCATTCCTATGCTTGCTTGAAAACTGTTATTATACGTGAATTCAACGAGCGGCAAGACTTCATCCCATACTCCCATATGATCTAGGACGCACGTCCTCAATAAGTCCTCGAGCGTCTGGATGGTTCGCTCAGATTGGCCATCCGTCTGAGGGTGATAAGCCGAACTCATCTGCAACTTGCTTCCCAATTCTCCTTGTAACGATTGCCAAAACCGAGATGTGAATCTCGTGTCTCGGTCTGAAATGATGCTCGAAGGAACTCCATGCAACCGAACGATCTCTTTAATGTACAGCTTGGCCAAGTTGGTCATCGACATCTTCAAGTTGACTGGTAGAAAATGGGCGCTCTTAGTCAATCGGTCTACAATAACCCAGATAGAATCGTGATTCTTGAGCGTACGTGGTAGATGAGTCACAAAGTCCATTGAGATGCTGTCCCACTTCCACTCAGGAATCTCCAATGGCTGCAGTAACCCGCCTGGTCTTTGGTGTTCGGCCTTTGCACGCTGACAAGTTAAACAGGACGCTACAAAACGTGCAATGTCGCTCTTCATTCCCGGCCACCAGAATGATAAACGGAGGTCTTGATACATCTTAGTCATGCCAGGATGCATGCTAAGACGGCTATGATGCCCTTCCTCCAGGATGATTCTCTTCAGCTCGCCGTCGTTAGGAACGCACGTCCTACCCATATAGCGTAATAGGTCGTCCGTCCCCGTATTGAACCCCTTAGTCTGATCTGTACCGAGCGCACTTAATATCTTTGCCAATTCCTCGTCCTCACGCTGCTTCATTCTAATTCGGTCGAACACATCACTGGAAATTCTAAGGTTACAGCATCTAATAACGTTCGCTCCTAAGTCGAACCGTAACCTTAGATCTCTAAAACTTTCCACCAAACTCAGCTCTTTCACCATCATTGCCGAGACCCTGACTGCTTTCCTACTCAAGGCGTCCGCCACCACGTTAGCTTTTCCAGGATGATACAACAGTTCGAACTCATAATCCTTCAAGAATTCAAGCCACCTCCTTTGCCTCATATTCAACTCCTTTTGATCAAAGAGGTACTTGAGACTCTTGTGATCACTAAAAACTTGAAACGTTGCTCCATAAAGGTAATGCCTCCAAATCTTTAGTGCAAACACGACTGCTGCCAACTCTAAGTCGTGTGTGGGGTAATTCTTCTCGTGGATTTTCAACTGCCTAGAAGCGTACGCCACTACCCTCCTTTCCTGCATCAATACGCAGCCCAAACCTTGATACGACGCATCACAATACACTTCAAAAGGTTTGGCCGTGTCCAGAATAACCAACACTGGGGCGCTCGTTAATTTTCTCTTTAATTCCTGGAAGCTCTCCTCACAACGATCGGTCCAGGCGAACGGTTGATCCTTCCTGGTGAGATAGGTCAAAGGGGCTACTATTTTAGAGAATCCCTCAATGAACCGCCTGTAGTAGCCCGCGAGCGCCACAAAGCTTCTAACCTCTGTGACCGAACGTGGACTCTCCCAATCCAGCATTGCTTGCACCTTGGCTGGATCCACTGAAATACCTCCAGCAGAAACGACGTGCCCCAAAAACTGGATTTCCTTCATCCAGAATTCACACTTAGACCTCTTGGCATACAATTCCTTCTCCCTCAACACGCTCAACACGATCCTCAAATGGTCTTCATGCTCGTCAAAGCTCTTGGAATAAATGAGGATATCGTCAATAAATACTACAACAAACTTATCCAGGTACGGTCTAAAAATTTTGTTCATGTAATCCATGAAGATTGCAGGTGCGTTCGTCACTCCAAAGGGCATCACCACATATTCATAATGACCATAACGAGACCGGAAGGCAGTCTTCGGAATGTCCCCCTCTTTCACTCTAATTTGGTGATAGCCCGAACGTAAATCAATCTTTGAAAATACGCACGCACCTTGCAACTGATCCAGTAGGTCGTCAATCCTTGGAAGTGGATACTTGTTCTTGACGGTCAGCTTATTAAGTTGTCTATAATCAATGCAGAGCCGAGAGCTGCCATCCTTCTTCTTTACCAACAACACAGGCGCTCCCCAAGGTGAAGCACTCGGCCTGATGAACCTCTTATCCATCAACTCTTCAATTTGCTTCTTGAGCTCGACCAACTCAGCTGGTGCCATTCTATAAGGTTGAACCGAGATGGGTGCAGCAGTTGTCACCAGGTCGATCGTGAATTCAACCTCGCGAACGGGAGGTAGACCAGGGACTTCATCCAGAAAGACGTCCGGAAATTCATCCACTACCGTTCGTCCTCCGCTGCTCTCAATATTGGACGAACGCTCTACTTCGTTGTCTTCATACGTCATTATCAGGAAACAGCTCGCTCCTTCCATGATGTCTTCCTTCCACTGACCGAGCGTAACTGTTAACTCCTCCTCTTCTTCATCCGGAAAGACTAACTCCTTCTTCCCACAATCAATGAGAATTCGATTGGTAGCCAACCAATCCATCCCCAAAATCACTTCTAAGTCTTGAAGGGGTAAACAAATGAGGTTAACCTTAAATCTACGCCCCTCAACTTCTATAGGACATCTTACACAAACTGTAGATGTCTTAATCCCACCAGCCGCTGGGGTTGACACCACCAGGTCGAACTGTAATTCGCTCTCCACTAGCCCCAGCTTCTCAACGCACGCCTTCGAGATGAAGGAATGAGTTGCCCCCGAATCATACAATACGCCACACGGCTTTCCAAACAATAAGCAAGTGCTGGTGATGAGTGTACCTGAACGAGCAGCTTCAGCACCAGTAATTGCATACACTCTCCCCACTGCTTGCGCTCGCCCACCTCTTCCTTGCTGTGCTCTTCCAGCGTTCGGCGGCCTCATTGCCGCCCGTCCTCCCATATTGCACTCCTGATCTGAGTGTCCGTTCCTCCCACACTTGTTGCAATGTTTCCCTCTAGATAGTTGAGGACAAGCCCATCTATAATGTGGTCCTCCACACTGATAACACGTCAAACTCCTTTGCTGTCCAGATTGGCCGACAGTGACCAAGGCTTGTGATCCACCAGATGATTGGGTTGGACGAACGTACGGGGGTCTTCTGACATTCGCAGTGCTTCTCGTTAAGACCGGCCCCCTACTCACTTGCTGCTTCTTTTGTTGCTCGGCCTCAGCAACGTTCTTCTCCAGTACCTTCGCTCTCTCAACCATGGCAGGGAAGGATCTAATACACAGACAGGATATTAATACTTTCAAGTGACTTCTCAACCTGTTTTCAAACTTCCTGCATTGCCATTCTTCACTTGTTGCCATGGTATTAAAACGGACCAAGTGCTTGAATTTATTGGTGTACTCCGAGACGGACATACTACCTTGTACCAATTGAAGGAACTCCACTTCCTTAGCAAACCGAACACTGTCAGGGAAATACTCTTCATAAAATTTTGCCCTGAAAACTTCCCAGGAAATGGGACTTTGAGCGTCCGTCAACAACATCTTCATACTTGACCACCAATGGCTAGCTTCTCACGTTAACAAATATTCTGTGAATGCCAAACGGTTGTCGTCTGGGCACCTTTTAGCATCATAGATCCTTTCCATATCCCTCAACCATTGATCCGCTTCATCCGGAAGCCCCTTTCCATTAAATTTAGCAGGGTGGTGTTGTAGGAAACTCTCCAAACTCCATTCAGCAGCAAGCTGAGTAGCGTTGGAAGATGACGCCCCTGCCGTGCCCCTGGTAGCGGCAAGGATGTCCATCAATTGCCTCTGCGTCGCTTCCGTGTTGGCACGAGCGGCCTCCATACTCTGCATGGCGTTATGGTTTTGTTGCATTAAAGTGGCGTTTTGCTCCATCAACGTGACATTCTGTTGCTGTAATCTATCTATCACTAATTCCAACAATCTAGTGTTGTTGGACGCGTCAGCCTCATTAGGTTGAGGTGGTGGAGGGAGTCTAGGCGCCATTCGTTTTCTGGACCAGAGAAAACGTACGTTAGTTATGTTCAAGAGTTAAAAACAATAACTCACTAAACACACAACAAGCACACAACGAAATTGATGAGTGGATGCTGAGATGACGAACGAACGCTCGTCCACCAGCGAACGAACGCTCGTCCACCAGCGAACGAACGCTCGTCCACCAGAGAACGAACGCTCGTCGACCTCTTACTGCTGGACGACCGTTCGTTCCACATTGGAATACCGTTCGTTCGGTGGTCGACGAGCGTTCGTTCGCTGATGGACGAGCGTTCGTTCGCTGGTGGACGAGCGTTCGTTCGTCATCTCAGCATCCACTCATCAATTTTTTTAACGCCGTCCAGCCAACTTAACGGAAAGGACTCAATTGATATCAATTTTCAAAATTAAGGACCATTTTGATACACTTTAAAAAACGAGGACCCAATTGAGACATTCGTACATAAATAGGGATGTAGTATAGGATTAAACCTATTGGAATCAAATACACTTTCATTGGAATTGAAGCGAGCGCAAATATTGGAATTTATATTAAATCTCTTCAAATCTGCGCATTTCAGCGATGAATGAAAAACTTATCAATCCCACAATCTGTCTGTGTCATTGCCTTTGAACAATGATGGACTGAAATGCTCTTGAAACCAATGTATATTCATGTTAAGGTTATATATATATATATATATATATATATATATATATATATATATTGGAAGTCTCTTATCAATTAGAGATAAAATTAATTTATAATATATAAATGGGTGTCAATCTCACCTTACAAGCTGGTTTTGTGGGGTTGATTAAAGTTTACTTCTTAACATGGTATCGAAGCGATGGTTAGAACTCGAGATATATATAACACAAATAGGTTCTATATTTAAATATGTACTAAACCCAGTCTCAACCTCAAACTCATTCCAAGGCTGCTACTACTAATGAGGATTCTTCTAAGCCTTCCTTTGAGTTAGTTATAAAAGCCCTTCTCGTCATAAGCTGCTCCTTCTCTAAGACATTTTGCATTTGTCCATCTCTAGCCAAAGTTGTCCTAATCCTCTTATCAAGCTGGGCCAAGCTAGCTCTCTTATTCTGGATTGTCCATTATTAGAATACCGGTACAAGCCGTTAGGAGAGGCAGATCAGTCAAAGTATCTTGCTAGAAAGTCACTGCTACCTTATTCAGTCTATCTCGGCAGTGCCTGAATGGAAGTCTAGGCTAGCCAGTGCATCAAACTTTTGATTGAAAGAACGACTTTTCTAGCTAGATCGGACTAATTGTTTTTCTTACCGGAGGCATAATGATAACACTCAGCGGTTCGAGAACTTTGCCTATCTCAATCCCGAGATAAGATAAGTTCAACGAGCAAGGCCGACTTTGCTTCATATGTAGTGGATCGGTATTCTACTATTCTTTCTCGCTTGATACCGGACATAGAACCCTATTTCGACCAACCCAACTGTCTAACCTTTCTTTCACATCACAGCTATCCACTCTCTTTTCTTTTTTTGAAAGTCAATCTTTTCTCGACGCTGGCTTTAGTCATCCTAGTTCTACACGGGAAGGGAAGAGAATGACCAACTTCTATTGTCAATCCCCAAACGGCTTAAAGCATCTGGTATTGGTTGATCTACCTTGATTTGCCTTCCGAGTGACATGGAAGACTACGCCTTTCAAACTTCTTAGCTCAGAAAGATTGGAAGATGAAAGCTATCTAATTCAACATCAGACTTGTTGCTGTATTGATTCCCACTTGTTGAAGCTTATCTGGTATTCCCTTGCGCTAAAAGCTCTTGCTAGATTATCCGACATTGACTCGCTATAAGAAGATTGTCCGAATAGCATAATTATTCTATATGTGAAAATAGTGATTGATAAGGGCTACCAGATAACAATGAATGGACTAACAACCTGTACTTCTTTCTTTGACAAGCATTGCTGGTCCTAGGTTTGGTTGGGTAAAAAGCTGGGGCATAGCTTCTACTGCTGCCTTGTCTACCCTGTCTCACTTATAATTGAGGACTTTTGCAGCGATATGTCGATCAAAAAGTCACTCCATTTTGACATGCCTATCTTTGAAAAACGAGTGGAGAGCTTTTCCCCTATACGGAGATAGACTATCCTTATTAGATTAGGAATTTCCGTAACCGGTAGATTGGATTTTCGGTGGAAGTCAACAAGGACAAATTCCCGTTGGCTAATCAAATGGAAATCCCATCTCATTTCCGATTTGACTACCTAAACTGAGCAAGCAATATCTTTATTGTCTCCTAGTGGAATTAGCAGACTTCGACATTAACTCTGAAACTCTAATTGCTGTTTGAAAGGGTTGACATAGATTGCTATGTTAATCTATTCTTTGATCAAGACAAAAAAAGGGATTGAGATCATTTTGTCAATAGCATCAATGAGAGAAGAAAGGACACTCTCCATCATGCAATGAGAGAAGAGATATGTACTGAAAGCATGATCTCTCTGACTTCTCCAATTGAGAAGGATAACCAAATCCTTCTCAATTGTTTCACTACAGATAGCATCCAAAACTCAGAAATGTAACAAAAGTCAGATGCGGAACACATGCAAGATTGCACTAGTCATAGAGAGAAGACAACTAATCCAATAGAGTAAGCGAGTCATAGTAAGGAAAGCAAAGAGAGAAGCTAATCACAAGTAAACATGCATTGTCTCTAAGCTCGATTGACTGGCCTAGTTTCAATCAGAGATAGAGACCAGTTACCGAGCCAATCAGATGCTTGACTGGCCTTGTCTAACTCCCTAGTTTCATAAGCAAGCCAGGAAGATCACCTTGTTCATGGATTTCAGAGCGAGTACTTCCAACAAAATGTTTGCCTAGACAGAGCTTCCAACTACTTGGACCTGATGATACACCTGCAGGTCATCCTTTGTGAATCTGCAAGACAGGGAGAGAAAGATTGCCAATGCAGTCAATCAGAGAGAGATGTGAATTTTGCTAACTGAATTCGGACGACTTGCTAGTCTAGGAAAGATTGGACTCATGCTTCCGGGAATCTCAGTAGTACACCAGGAATGCCCTATTGAGCGTCATGCCTGAACTCATGTTTCGGAGAGTGCCTGTTGGATCACTTATGCCTATGCAAGGAGAGAGCACCACTAAAGGAAAGTTCAATCATTGGGAAGGTCAGACACAAGAAACCCGAACTGCCTGAAAGGTAACAAGCTTGTCGTCTTCTTTCCTCAACCAATGATAGGCCTCACTATCTACTGGATTTGGTCTAGTGGACAGCTAGATCGGACTGGTAGCATGTTGAGAGTCCTGTGAGGAAGGTCTTCCAAGAGAATGGACCGATTCAAGATGTGACAGCGGGTCAGTCAAGAAAGCTGTCATTTCTATTCTACGACCTGCTTCCAAAGGTGAGAAAGCCTGTTTCTCTAAGCTAGGACACATGCCCGGAAGAGAATCCGAAGGACTGAAAGATTTTCGTTTTATGAAAAGGCATAGACTCCCCACTTCTTTGTCTTATTAGCGCAGGTCTTCATCAATGATGAAAGCCGTTGAACTTAAGACTCGAGTTGAGAAAAAGGGCTAGGCCAAGGATAGTAAGGCTTTCAGAGACTGGGACGAGTGGATTCTAGAGCTAGGGACGGATCAAAGGTTTGTCCATTGGGATTCGGCATGGACGAGCGGGCCAGCAAAATGAAAAAAAAAAACTTATCCCATCACATCATTAACTGGTGTAGGATTCAAGATCAGGTCCAGGATTCGAGTCAAATCGACCTTCCCTCTCATCTTAGGGTGAGGCAAGGTAGCTTGCTCAAATGTTTGTTGTTCAATATCTCGATAGCTCAAGAAGTTGGATTAGTTGCTCCCATTCCTCAAAGCCCGAAGTGGATTCTAGGGGAAGGGCGGAGCCTCACCTTGTAGTAGGAAGGTCTTCGGTTCTGGGACGGGTTCAAACTGGACTGAAGGGAGGAGGAATGAAAGACTCCGATCTTACTGGGATTCATCACTAGCTAGGGCGAATCAAAGCATGGGCATCTGCAAGTAAGAGGGAACAATAGATTGTCGATTGAAGAGTTAGGTCAGTCAACTTCTATTGGGACTTCTATTGATTCGACTAGAGGGACTCCTAGAAACCTGTGTGACGGGGCCCCAAGGAGATGCAGGAGCCGGATCGACCCCTAAATAAATGATAGGCCAGAGGGATGGGCTCATTCAATTAATTAGTGATCCTTGGCCCTACCTAAAAAAGATATGTCCTTAAACTAGAAATAAAAAAAAAAGAAGAGGGGATCGGAAAGCTCGGGCAGGAGTAGGACATTCCATAACAATCTTTTTGATCCGCTAGTTGTCACTCCTTGCCCTATTTGGTCAAGCAACTTCACTCCTCTCCAATCCTATTTTTTTGTACTTTTTGCTTCTCCTTTGAATAATGAATACTTTACTGAACGGATCACACATTGCTTTACCGATCAGCTCATGCCCCACCGCTTATGCTAATGCTTTACCGATCGGCTCATGTGATGCTTCACCGATCGGTTCATGCCCCATCGTTTCCGCTGCTAAACGATCAGACGTCTCCGCTTGTAAGCGATCTGATCGCCCATCCAATTCGTTGTATGTTCTATCGAACGGCTCTTGTCTCACCACCTTTAACCGTTCGGTGCACTCGTTCGCCTCACGTCCTGACTAACCGTTAGGACAGTTCGGTTCTTTGTAACCATCACTCTAGAATATCCATCTGTTTGCTTTTACCGCCTTTCTACTCTATATAATTGTACTTTTTACTTCTCCTTTGAATAAAAATTGATTTATAATATTTTTCACAAAAAGCTCTCAAGTGTGCTTCTCTCTCTGCTTTTTTAAGTTTGTCTTAGTTTTTGGTTTGTCACGATGCACACAGAATGTTCATTGCACAATTTACCCAGAATCTCCTTTGTAGCTAATTCATGATATGGAGATTAAGTATTGATCACTTAGCTTCGTTGGGTATAGATAATAAGATTAACTTTACACAAGTGTAGGAAAATGTTTTCATACAAGCTATTTTAGATATTGGGTTTTGATTCTATAACTGAAACATATTGAGATAAGATAAAAAAATTATGGTTTTTTAGCTTCGATTATCAACTGAAACATGAAGCCATAAATAAATAGTAAAAGATATAAAACATTATAGATTAGGTTTAAATTCAAATTACAGTCAAAACTTAAACTCTTTTTTATTTAAAAATAAATAAATTTAGAGGTATTTGACCTTGGTTCTTATAAGAAGTAAGACCAAATACCTTTTAAATTTAATATCTTATATTAAAAAGGGTATTAGACTTCGGTTACTAAAGCCAACTATCATTTTATGCTTCGGTTATAGTTATAAGTCAAGCCTAATATAGATTTTTTTTTATAATATTTTTTCTTTTTAAAGGGTATTAGGCTTTAGTTATCACAAAAACTAAAGCCTAATACACATTTATGCTTTAGTTTTGGTTATAACTAAAGCGTAATGTAGACGTGTTTTGTTCAATTTTTATTTTTGTTTTTGTTTTTTCTTACATATTAAACCTGGACAAAATATCACAAAACCAACACACAAATAACACATATACCCATAATAAGTAAACATATTATCCTCACAAGTAAATATTCTAAATACTAATGCAAAATATATCAAACATAAAAAAAATACATGAAACATAAAAAAATAATTTAAAATAAATATACAAAAAAAATATTAAAAGCATATATTTATATAAAATTGAAAATTTTCATGAACCTAGGAGCACAAAACATATTAGAACCGAAATCTTTGTAAATCTTTGAAGTGTCAAGTGACAAATTGCATCTAGTATGAAGAACTTGAGCAAAAAGTAGTTGCATTAGCCTTTCAAATAAAAAAACAAAAAAAAAACTTGAGCAAACCTCTCTCTCGTGATATCAAAATGAAAGCAAAGTGGAGGTTATGGAGTTAGATATGTAGAAAGGAAAGGAAGAGAAGATAATGGATGAGTGGTAGTAGTGGTGTAATGACAATGTGGTGGCATTTGATGACGAAAACAACGAAAGATGGTTAAAAAATGGTGTTCCCAAAGAACCAAAACAATGGAGGAAATAGAAACGCCTTTGTAAAAATTTTGTTAAAAATTACCTTAGCTAGCACTTTATGCTTCAGTTATAATAAAAATCAAAATCAAATCCTCTCGCTCAGATAAAATAATAAAAAGAATAAAAAATTTGAAATTTTTTGAAAACTTTTGCAATCCTTTTAGTCTCGACTTTTTAAAAACTAAAGCAGAACCTATATATGGCTTTGATTGTTCAATAACTATTAAAGTCAAATCTCCTTGCTCAGATGAAATAATTAAAAAATAGTAGACATTTTGAAAACTCTGTGTTAAGACAAGATCATCTAAAAAAACGAGATCGTTTAGCATTTCCAGTTTTGAAGTTTAACAAATAACCTTAAAGGAAAAAAAAATTCTACAAATAAACTATTTATTAAAATAACATTTTGTAAAAATAGCATTTTTCAACATTTAATGTCTAACAAACAATGTTTTACAAACAACGTCTATATAAAGGAAACATCTGTGTATGCTTAACAAAACATTGAATCTTAAAATTTTATATCTAAGCAGTGTTGAACAAATAAATGTTTAAAGAAAAGACTCGTCTAAAAAAAGCTCGCTAGACGATGTATAACTTACAAGCTGTTTTATAAAATAAATGTCTAATGTTTGTCATCATCTAAAGATCATATATCAAACGCTTTTCTTCCTAAACTTTGCTTCTATCAACAAGCTTACATGTGCCAAAATGTTTCAAATACGCAATATGCCTTAACCTTTACTAACATTTAAAACATTTATTACATGTATGAAAAAACACCTATTTGTTTGTATGTTTTGTTCTCTTTATCTGTGTAGATCATAAAAGTACAAGACCTTTACTCAAATTCCTACACAAGAAGGATAAAGACGTTAAGAGATAGGAAGACATTCTGATGTTTCCTTAAAGCTTCAAGCTTTGTAGAATCGTACAAGCTACTTTTGTCAAAGTTCTGATAAGGCACTGGCTTTGCAACGTAGACCTGAGTCTAACTACCTACCTAAAAAGGCTACGAAGTTTATATGGAAGTCAACTCTCTATCTAACGGATCTTTCTTAAAGAAGGCTATATATAGATGATTGCGTGAAGAGAAGATAAGAAGAATACGTGCATATAGTCAAGTTTGCTATTACATTGTCTCTCTTTCTTTGCATCGTCTAACGCTTTCATTTAAAAAGAAAATCTTTACAAGTATTTCAGATTTTCTTTGTATCGTAAACTTATTCTCTCTCTCTCTCAGAGTTATCCAAATTTGACTTGTTTGAAAAACCTTTTTGGTTGTGTTGTAAATTCCGAAGTGAATTAAAACACTTGGTGTTTAACTCAATTGAGTTAAACGATCTAGTTAGTTAACAGGTTGAAACCAAAAGTGGTTGATATTACTTGTCGTAAACCAGAAATGGTGAAACTCGTATAATCTTTCTAAAGATTAGTGAAACCCCTTAAGAGGTCTTAAGATAGAACTAAACATAGCTCAAGTTGAAAGAAATTAGTATAAAAATTGTGTTATTGCTTTACCTTTTAAATGTTTTCCTAAAGTTTCTTTTAAAACATACAAACATCTAATTCCTACTAAAGTCATTAACACTATTTTTGTGAAAATGTTTTAAAACACTATTTAAAATTCCATTTTCTAGTGTTTTATGTGTTTCATCATGCACCTTTTAACTTCAATGAGAAATTGATAAAAAAAAATGTATGACTTTAGTCATATCAAAAGCCAATCTCCTGATAAAATAAATAAACTAATAAAATAATAAAAGAAACTTTGAAAAATTTAAAAATTTTCATATATATTTCAACTTCGATGGTAGAAGAACCGAAATAAAAAAAGAATATATACTTCAATTATTAACCAAAATCAAATTCTAAGATAAAATAATTAAAATAATAATAAATTTTTTTAAAATATTTGAAAATTTTCATACTGACCTCGATTAATAGAAAAAGTAAGAAAAAAAAAGTGTTATAATATTCCAAAAGTTAAACGTTGGTGTTGGAACGTTTTACAATGTTAATATTTTTTTATTAATATTTTTAATAATGAGCAACAATCAAATTTTTAAGTGTTGCACCAGTCAAATTATTTATTGCTTTTATTGTCTTTTATTGATTTTATTCTTCTCTAGCTCTATAAATAGAGAGCTCTTTCTCCATTCCAAAACACATCCCAAATCAGTCTTTTCTCATTTTCATTTCTTCTTTTCCTCTTTTAAAATTATTTTGGGTTTATTTTATACTCTTTTTAGAGATCCTTGCTAGTTCTGAGATCCTCAGAGATATTATGAGAAGTTCTTGTTGTATCTTGGGGGACTTGCGCAATACCCCGCGGATAAGTCTTTAAAGATAGTGAAACTACATGCCTCAAGAAATTTTGTTCGTGATTCTGTTAGCCTTTTACAACAATCTTAAGGACTTATGGCTGACATCAATCCTGAAGGATCAAAACTTTGTTTCCAGAACTCAAAAGGTATTTGCGAAACCACTTACGGACGTGTCAAAAGTCGAGGTCTTCTCTAGACATAACTTCCGAAGGGTAGCAAGATGCCCAAAACAATGGTGGCTTTTGATAACGTTTGTAGAGACCACGAATGGGGATGAAGAAGAGGGAGACGAGGCGACAAAACTTTCATGTGTCATGCCTTTGTAATGTTTGAGGAAAGGTGGAAAAGATTTTCTCTCCAAAGAAAGGAAAAGAAATAAGAAGATGAGGTACTTGAGTAATTTTTCGTATACTTTACCTACAAATGAGAGAAGCACAACCAGGTATTTTCTCGTTTACCAATCTTAAATATTTTAAAATTGTGGTGGTATAGGTAATTTTACTTACTTGAAGAAATAAATTTGGCTTTTCACCTAATGATATTACTCTAAATCTAGAAGTAGAGAATATTTCGTTATATATTTATATATGAAGATATGCTAATGATTGATTCATGCAATCAGATAATATTTAAAAATTAAGGTTTCTAGGATCAAATTTTGAAATGAAAGACATGGGTGAAGCCAATGTGATTTTAGGTATTAGAACCACAAGGAAGGGAGATAGTATATTACTATCCCAAGAACAATATATTGAGAAACTTCTTAAGAAGTTTAGGTTTTATGACCTCAAACCAGTGAATACCCCTTATGATGCTAATTCTAAATTAATGGAAAAATAAAGGAGAATCTATATCTCAGCCTCAGTTTTCCCAGATAATTGGGAGCTTACTGCACTTGATGAACTTTTCTAGACCTGATATTGTTTATGCAATAGGTAGACTGAGTAAGTACACTCAATGTCCAAATCAAGAACATTGGGATGCACTTGCTAGGCTTATGAGATACTTAAGAGGTTCAATGGATTATGCCATTGAATACAGTGGATTTCCCGCTATACTAGAAGGGTATAGTGATGCTAACTAGATCTCTGATCCAAATGAGACAAAATCCACTAGTGGTTATGTATTCACACTTGGGGGTGATGCGATTACATGGAGATTAGCTAGACAAACAATTATTGCAAAATCAACAATGGAATATGAGTTTGTTGCTCTTGAGATGACTGGTAATGAGACTGAGTGGTTGAAAAACTTCTTAGCGAACATTTCACTAAGAATGAAACCAACCCTATCGGTATCAATACACTGTGATTGCCAATCGGAAATAGCTATAGCTAAAAACAAGAATTACAATGGAAAGAATAGACATATCCAATTGAGACAATTTGGTGAAGTAGTTGCTAAAGAGTGGAACTAAGTCATAACAAAATCTAGTAGATCCTCTGAAAAAACCCTTGGAAAGAAATATGATCTTAGAAACATCGAGGGGTATGAGACTTAAGCCACTAGCAAACAAACAAGTGATGGTAACCCAACCTTTGTGATTGGAGATCCCATGAATAAGGTTTATATGGGTAAAAACAAGTCACTTGTTAGTTCTGATAGCACTAATTTGATTTTAAATCAAATATGTTCATTCCTATGATGTGTGTGAAAGTGCTAGAGACTACATTATTGAGAGATTAAACTTTGTAATTAATCAAAGTTTTTAATGATCTTCATATCCCTTATGGGTGGTGTATGATTTGCAACATACACTTGATGAAATCACCTATATGAGTGTCAAGTGTGGTCGCTTGCATGAGATCTTGGCATGATAGCTAGAACACTTATGAATACCGGGCACGTGCATGGCCTAGTAAGCGCAACACAACTATAACAACAAGGATTGTGGGAATGTATTGTGATTGATAAACCTCTAACACATGTCAAGTGTCTTTGGTTCATATAGCTTGTTATACCAACTACACTGTGTGTTAAGTTTCTAAATCTAAGACTGGTTCATATAGCCTACTATACCAGTTCTTATGCATTACATCCTATGAGACCCAAAATAATTTTTTTTTCTTTCAACTCTCTTTTGCAATATGTGGGGGATTGTTATAATATTGCAAAAGTTAAACGTTGGTGTTGGAACATTTTACAATGTTAATATTCTTTCATTAATTGATAACGTTAATATTTTTAATAAGCAACAATCAAATTTTTAAGCGTTGCATCAGTCAAATTATTTATTGCTTTTATTGTCTTTGATTGATTTTATTCTTCTCTAGCCCATTCCAAAACACATCCCAAATTAGTCTTTTCTCATTCTCATTTCTTCTTTTCCTCTTCTAAAATTATTTTGGGTTTATTTTATACTATTTTTAGAGATTCTTGCTAGTTTTGAGATCCTCAGAGATATTATGAGAAGTTCCTGTGTATCCTCGCGAACTTGCACAATACACTGTGGATAAGTGTTTAAGGACAGTAAAACTACACACCTCAGAAAATTTTGTTCATGATTCTCTCATCCTTTTAAAATAAGAAAGTGAAGGTATAGGACACTGAAAATATTATTTATTAGTTATTTAAGTAGAAGTTTGAATATATATATATATATATATATATATATATATATATATATATTATTCTTAAATTATCCGTGTTCCTGAATTTATACTTAACTAATTTTACAAAATTGATTTATCTTAAAAAAAAGTCAATTAAGTTACAATTAAATTATAATACATAAGTTAAGATTTTAAATAAAAATAATTATTTTTCACTATTAGTTATAGATATAGTCCATTTATAAAATTAAATGAAGTTATAATTGAATTATAACATTCAAACCCAAACTATTACCTTCTTAAAAAGGTTATAATTATATTCTAATTAAAGATTATAGCTTTTAACATACTCAGTTGAACATTAATAATAGAGTTAAGATCATCACAATTTAATTCTCATTAAGATGAAATGAATTTATGAATTCCATAATTCAAAAATATTATATTAATGTCTTAATTTTGTCCATTCATTTCTTGTATAAAAAAAAAGCTAGATTGAATATCTTATTTACGTAAATTAATAAATTAATGCACATTTAGTCTTATCATTATGTTAAACTGCCGATCTTATCTTTCAATCATTTATAAAACATTTTCTTAATAAAATTTGAGTTGGGTTCAGATTCATATTCCTTATTCGGTTCTCAACGCATATTTAACTTTCTGATTTTACAATTTTTAATATTTATGAATAATTATAATGTAATAATACACATTTATTATGTATTAAAAGAAATGTATAAGGAGAGAATTTCCCTGGAAAAAAAATTAGTGAAAAACAAAAGGGTAAAATAGGATACATAATAAAGGCACCATCGAGCTAACCGTTGGTTTCTCAAAATTCCATGTTTGACTGGGCAAAACCACACAGACAGAAACGGCAAAATACTTATAGCCTCTCCGTTAGTTATAGTCACTTTGCCAAATCCCAATTCAACCCTCACTCTCGCGCCCAATTCGCCCTCTCTCTCTTTCTCCCTCTCATTTTCATTCCCGAGCTTCGGTCAAGTCTCAACGTTACTTTACGCTCCGTTCATCGGCGCCGAGGTATCCATTTCTAACCATTTGTTTTTTTCTTGAATCTCACGTAACCGAAACAATACCGATTTTGTCACCATGATCAATGTTTTTTTGGCTTCGTGCAATGTATGCATGAAAGTGTTTCCGTTTTTGATGCGATGAAGCTATCTCTGCCGCATTGATTTGTTCTCGCAATGTGTGAGGGGTTCGAGCTGATTTCAGATAGTGTGAGTGAATGATCATAACCAGGTAGCGAATTTCAAGTAGTGTAGGTGATTGAGAACGCATTTCTGAGTTACTAAGTTAAGCCGGCGCTTTTTAACGGTTTTATTGTTTGAGTTTTGACGAAATTTTGTAGTGGTGTTTGTTTTTAGTTTTGTAATTTACTGTTTATCGATTGCCAATATTATTATACTATATATTTTTCTAATCTCTTGATATCGGTTATTAGTTTCCTTTTCTAATTTAAACTTTTTGAATGGATAATTTTTTAATTGTGTTATTTTCAGGTGGATTGCTGGTTTAGTCATTTGAATGAGTATTTAGTAGCTTTTTGGTGATAGTATAATGGAAGAAGAGGAAGAACCAAAAGAGACAAAAATATCTGATAATGGATTGCATGGTCATGAAGGGAATAATAGGGGAATGGAGCGAGTTGTTAAGAGTCCTCAGGAGGAAAATGTACATGGAGATAATTTAAAATATTTATCCGGGGTGTACTCAACAGAGGGTGATCTTTACCCAGTTCCTGACATGCCACATGATCATCTTACTTCTAGCCCTGGGTCAGAGGGGCATTTTGGTCACACCGACAATGAGTATCCTCCATCAGTTAATTTTGGTTCGCCTACATATTCTTCTGTTAGTTCTCCACAAAAGCATTGGGAAAAAAATGCAGGGCAAAATTCGTCTGCAGAATTATTGCATTTAATTGATTCTGCTATAATGGGGAAACCTGAAGGTATGGAGAAACTGAAGAATATTGCAAGCGGAGTAGAAATTTTTGGGAATGGTGAAGAAATGGACAGTGTGCCTTTCTTAATAGTAGATTCACTTCTTGCAACAATGGGCGGTGTCGAAAGTTTTGAAGAGGACGGTGATAATCCTCCTAGTGTAATGCTGAACTCTCGGGCAGCTATTGTGTCAGGTGAACTGATTCCCTGGCTTCCTTACGTTGGTGATTCTGATGTTGTCATGTCACCTAGGACACGAATGGTAAGGGGACTTCTTGCTATATTAAGGGCGTGCACCAGAAACAGAGCAATGTGCTCAATGGCTGGTCTGTTAGGAGTACTGTTGAGAACAGCAGAAAAAATTTTCACTGTAGACGTTGGCTTAAATGGGCAAATAAGGTGGGATGGAACTCCTTTGTGCCGCTGCATACAATACTTGGCTGGGCATTCTCTTACTGTTAGTGATCTTCATAGATGGTTCCAAGTCATTCCAAGAACACTCACCACAATTTGGGCTTCACGCTTGATGTTTGCATTGGAAAAAGCAATTAGTGAAAAGGAATCTAATGGACCAGCTTGCACGTTTGAGTTTGATGGGGAAAGTTCTGGTTTGCTGGGTCCAGGTGAGGGTCGTTGGCCATTTATCCACGGGTATGCATTTGCAACATGGATCTACATTGAATCATTTGCTGACGCACTAAATACAGCAACAGTAGCCGCTGCAATTGCTGCGGCTGCATTTGCTAAATCAGGTAAGTCATCAGCTATGTCGGCTGCTGCAGCAGCTAGTGCTCTTGCTGGTGAAGGTACGGTACACATGCCACGTTTATTCAGTTTTTTATCTGCTGATAATCAGGGTATAGAGGCTTACTTTCATGCTCAATTTTTGGTTGTTGAAATTGGTTGTGGAAAGGCAAAGAAATCTGCTTTACATTTTACTTATGCATTTAGACCACAATGCTGGTACTTCATTGGTCTTGAACATACAAGCAAGAATGGTATCCTTGGGAATGCAGAAAATGAAATTAGATTGTATGTAGATGGGTCTTTACACGAAGTTCGTCCTTTTGAGTTCCCCAGGATTTCCAAACCCCTTGCATTTTGCTGCATAGGAACTAACCCTCCTCCTACTATGGCCGGTTTGCAACGGCGACGCCGTCAGTGCCCGTTATTTGCGGAGATGGGGCCTGTTTACATCTTCAAGGAACCAATTGGCCCTGAAAGGATGGCACGCTTGGCTTCTAGAGGAGGGGATATAGTACCTTCTTTTGGCAATGGAGCAGGGTTACCATGGCTAGCAACAAATGCCCATGTGCAGAGCAAGGCAGACGAAAGTGTTCTTTTGGATGCAGAAATTGGAGATTTCATTCACCTACTCTATCATCCTAGTTTGCTCAGTGGGCGTTTCTGTCCAGATGCTTCACCTTCTGGTGCTGCAGGTCAGATAATTTCTGGGTGTTGATTTTACGGTAATATATACATTTTTCTGCTACTGCCTAACTATGTTATTTTTCATGAAAAAAATGCTTGATAAATAATCTAAGTGTTATTAATAGGGTATTAATGCTCTACTAGAAGTTGTTAGAAGTTCATAGAAGGTTCTAGAGATCTTTTTGTAGTTATTACTTTGGGGCTAGAGTTTTCTATATATAGATGTAGTTACTATTTGGAATGAATCAATTTAAATAAAAGTATTCTTTATTTTATATTAATTCTTTCAAGTTGATACCAGAACTCCTAATCTTGGGAGTTCTGCTTCTACATTTGTTTTTACCGTCTTAGTTAGGTTCCTTTTGAGATTGTCTAAAGTACACCCATTTCTTTTAAATATTGGGGTTACTTGAAGTGTACCCAATTTGTGGTTATGTGCCGTTGCTGCACCCCATCTGTCGTACCTTTGCTGGAGCCGTCCCTGGAGCTTCCGCCATTGCCATCGTCAGAATTATTGTTGTTATCATCACCATCATCATTGTCGGAACTTTTTGTTTATTGTTCTCCTTTAATTAAGAGGGGGCTAAGGAATCTCCATTATTTATTTAAGCATGACAACTCTACTAAGCAATGTTGAATTTCTAACTTTAGAGATACATGCACTATGTGCTGAAATTGAATATTTGATATCTCTAATGTGTCTATAGTAAGTCACCTTCTAGTACTGGCTTTGTAGTCGTGACTGGTAAGAACTTCAAACTTTATATAAAGACTCTTGGATTCTAGATTCTAGTGTGACAGACCATATGATCCCTTACTCATCTCTTTTAACATCATATGTTTTTTTTTGGGTAAAACATTACTATTGCTAATGGGACTCGTATCCCAATAACTGGACATGGTAAATTGCACGCTTCTTGTTTATTCACACTTGTTATGAATTAGCATGAAATCCATTTATAAATGTATTGAAAAAAACCTAGGTGGTATAGTGTTTTTAGCATAAAAATGAATAATAACACTTCTAAGAAAACACTGTTATTGGAAGATATTGTAATTTCATATTTATATAGAGAACCGTGCCCATGAAAATACAGAATATTCTACCATGCAATATTTGAGTCATCGAGTAAGTAACATAGTGGATTTCTTTATTGTGTAACTTATGCTTATCTGACCAGGCATGATATAACTGTCTTTTCGTGCGCTTGATTAGCTGAATTCAATTTCTTTATCTGTTATGTGGTTTGATTTTACGAATTAACTACAGATTAGTAGGAGTTACAATTTTAGTCTCTATTTCTTTCTAGTCTCTTCCTTTTCTTATTATTTTTAGTTTTAGTGAAGACTAATCCCCTTGAGGTCGCCGGTTCTTTCCATCTTTCGTCAGTTCTTAATTTTGACATCACTGATTATTTGTTGGATATTCCATGGCTTGTTCTAAGGAAGTCCAACAACAACAATAGCCAAGTCTTTTTGAACAAGGAAGGTGGGGTCAGTTACATGGATTAAATGACGCCCCCAATACTATGTCATAAATCATGTCTATAGACAAAGTATTGGTATTTAAATCCTTCTTAGGAAACAACTTTGTGTACAATATTCTAGTATTTAAAATCGAGATCGTTAAGTTTAGTGAAATAATTTCATGTATATCAGACCATTTTATAAAATTTCTTTTATCAAGGCATGTAAAATATGCACTGATGTACTTGTTATGATGGGTTCCTTTATTGTGATTCAGGAGTGCTTCGACGCCCAGCCGAGGTTCTAGGGCAAGTCCACGTTGCTACACGAATTCGACCTGTGGAGGCTTTGTGGGCATTGGCTTACGGTGGTCCATTATCTTTGCTTCCCTTAGCAATTAGCAATGTACACGAGGATACTCTAGAACCACGGAAGGGGAATATTTCTGTGTCTGTAGCCACTTCATCCCTTGCTGGTCCAATATTTCGAATTATATCAATGGCCATTCAATATCCGAGGAACAATGAGGAGTTGGCTCGTTGCAAAGGTCCTGAGATTCTTTCAAAGATTTTAAATCACCTTCTCGAAACCCTGGCTTCACTTTGTGAAGGAACATATGATGGTGTAGGTGATGAGGAACTTGTTGTTGCAGTTGTCTCACTTTGTCTATCTCAAAATATCAACCATACTCTCAAAGTGCGTCTCTTCACCACACTGTTGCTGGATTTAAAAATTTGGAGTTTATGTAGTTATGGCATACAAAAGAAGCTTCTATCATCACTTGCCGACATGGTTTTCACTGAGTCGGTAGTGATGCGAGAGGCCAATGCCATTCAAATGCTTCTTGAT
>NC_142175.1:17735753-17871285 GCF_029865625.1 Vigna umbellata | reverse complement strand
CTCCTAATGATTAGTTCATGAGTGCAGGAGCTTAAGGCAACCAATATAATTGTCAGTATAATATTGGGAGAAATTCCCCGGATCTAGATTCCCCGTACGTGTCCGTATCACAAAACCAATAATCATGCATTAGAATGAGTTAAACAATGCAAGCATTGAGCAAAGAGGAAAAACCCTAACTAATGATGAAAGAAAGCATATGTCTTAATTCAAAGATGTATCAACAATCCATATATGAGAGCTTCAAGAGATTACATTGATTCCCCAACAAACATACAAGGTTTAGTTCACCATATTCATGGTGAACCTAGATGAATAACAATGAAAGTATGAAAGAATAAACCCAATAAAGTGGAAGAGGTAGCCTGAGCATCCAAGATCCTCCTTCAAAGGGGTGAAAGAGAGAGTGTTTGCCTCGTTTCTGCCAAAGATCCTAACTAAAGGACGTGCAAGCCCTTATATACTAATCTAGAGTTACAAAAGATTACAAAAGCCCAAGCCCAAAAAGTGCCGCTCAGCGCCATTTACCGCTCAGCGGTGGTTACGCGTCTTCTTTCTTCCCCTCAGCGGCCATTTGCCCCTCAGCGGTTCCAACGCCACCTCTTGAGTGCCGCTCAGCGGTAGTTTGCCGCTGAGCGGTGCCTTCGACTTCTCTTTTTGCACTCTTTCTTGTCTTTTCTAATGTCCTCTCTCTCATTCTTCACTTCTTTCACCAAATTCACCTCAAAACCTGCACAAAAACACTCAAATCAAGCATAAACCTGTCCAGCTCTCTTATTTCTGAAAATATAAACAAAATGCATGATTTCAAGCTAGTTTCTAAGTCTAAAGGTTGCTTTTAGTATCACTTTTAAGCATGAAAATAACAGTTTTTCAACTGTTATCACAACCCCAAACTTAGAACTTTGCTTGTCCTCAAGCAAACAAATGTAACTCCATCTCCAACCAATTCATATGATGGTTCACTCATTCAAAATCCTCTTTTCAAGATAAGTAATAACTTCACTCAAACTTATGACCAAGAGTTAATTCAAGATGTGCACATGCTTTAGTGTTCACAAAGTCATTTAATTCCAACAAATGCTATTTTTCATGAATGATCAATCAATTAAGCATGGATGTTCATGTGCTTATGGAATCTTTCCTCACTAGGTAAAGTGTTTCACTCAACACACAAGTGTATAAGAGGTAAAGTGTTTCACTCATTCACTCCACTATCACAATGTCACATGAATCAACTTTGCCTTTCATTTAACCACAATCAAATACATTCACAAGCATGCATCATCACAAGGACTTTTCAATGGCTTATAATGTGGCTGGGCTAACAAGAAAATTGGTTTTTCTGGATCACAAAATCCTTGAGTTAAGAGAATCATAACAACACAATCTTCTTATTCATTCCCAACTTTCTTTTGCCTTTGCTTTTGCATTTGCATTGAGCTTTGCTTCTTTTTCTTTTCTTTTCTTTGCATATTCTTACTTTTTAGCTGTTAGCTCAATGCTTTTTCCTTTTTCATGTTTCCCCAATAACCCCAAACTTGAACATTTAACAATACCACACAAGATCTTCTACTTAACTCAAGGTAAAGATTTTCAATCAAGGGTGTTCAGTGTATATTTAAGGCTAAGGGTTCAAAGGATAGAACACAACGTGTTCTCTTTTAGAAGGCTAACTTTATGAATTTGGCCAATAAAAAGGGTTTCAAAAACACGGCCTTTGATCATATGATGCAAAACAAGCAATTGATTCAATCATAGAAAACCTGGGCAAAGTCATTCATGCTTTCAAAGTAATAGCATTCAACAATAACAACTCTGGAGCTCAAAACCTCACATATAAGCTCATTCACATTTGACATGCACATCCTGCTTAATTTCACAATCACAATCATGATATTATGCATTTGTTCACAAAGCTTGTGAATCACCTGTATAAGCATTTTAATGTGCACATCATCTCAACATCAATCAATCAATAAGCATCATCAAGCATTACTTATCACACAATCACAGTTAATAGCAAACCATCATAACAAACCAGGTGTTCAATAGAGTACATCAAACCCTAATCTAAAAACAAAAACAAATAAGTTCAGAAAACTTAAACCACAAAAGCATAATCATATGATAGCATTCATCAGTAAATGCTATCTCAGCTCCTCATCAGTCCGAGCTCTCTGTATCTTCCTCTTCTTGATCTTATAGTCTTGATTCTTTTTGCCCGATGAGGAGGCCATCCCTGCATCAAACATAATTCACAAAACCAACAGATACATTGTTAAGCATTAGTAAACCACAATGAAGAAATCATCCCCTTCAATGATGCTCTCTCCCAACCCCAAACTTAGATGGAAAACTAGTGAGAAAGTGAGTGAAAGGGAGATTTTCTTAAAGGGAATAGGGAAAAGATGTGGAGAACCTTGGAAAAGGTATGTGGGAGTGTGTGTGCAGAGAAGAGCCTGAAAATATAAAAACGCGCAGCTTAGGGTTTAAAAATACCCCAATGGGCTCGGGTTCCGCTAAGGGGAACTTAAGCCCATCTGCGATAGTACCGCTCAGCGGTAATTGCCGCTCAGCGGCACTTTCGTGATGTGCCCTTCTCCTTCTTTTCTTGACCTACGTGCCTTCCTAACATACCCCTCATAGGTTCCCTGCAATTCAATGTTAAAAATGCTTATGCAAATCCTAAAAATAAACAAACAGAAAACAATCAATCAACTGGGTTGCCTCCCAGGTAGCGCTTGTTTAACGTCACGAGCCTGACCCAAAATCCACCAACACCCATCAGTAGGTGTTTCAAACTTACCAGCACCCATCAGTAGGTGCAAAATCTTCTCACCAACACCCATCAGTAGGTGTTACAAACTTAGTATCCTTCAGTAGATACTTAATCACCTAGCATCCTTCAGTAGATGCTAGATCCAACAAAATAATGTCCAGAATAATGTTCACAAATTAAATTACAAAACAAATCAAAAGTTTTAAATCCACTGGGTTGCCTCCCAGCAAGCGCTCTTTAACGTCATTAGCTTGACCCAGTAAAGCTCAAGTTCCTTCTTCTTTTTCTTCTTTCTACTGAACTTCTTCAGAAATTTGATCAAACCAGGAACCTGTTGCAATGTCTCAATCATAGGAACTTTAATCTCCAATTTCTTGAAGATTTCCATAAAGCACTTAAATTTCTTTTCCTTCCTATGATTCTTCTTTAGATGAGGATGTGATTTTTCATGTGATTTCTTCTTCTTTCCTCTCATCTTCTTTTTCTTCCTTTTTCTCTCCCTAAATTTTCTCTTTTTCTCTTCTTTTATTTTTTTCTTCCTTTCTCTTTTTCTCCTCAACTTCTTTATCTTCACACAAATTTTCTTTCTCTCTTTTCTCAACCAATTCTTTTTCTTTTCTTCATCTTTATCTTTCTCACTCAACTCTTCTTTCTCTTTTCTCTCTACCCTTTCCTCATCTCCCTCTAATTTTTCCTCATCAAGAATCTTGTCACTTTCAGTGATAATGACTTGCCCTTCCTCCTTAAGGTTAACATCAGTATTAACATCATCATTTAATATCTGACTAATGTGACGAAGTTGCATCTCCATTCTTTTACATGATTCTTCAATGCTTTTCTGAGTAGAGTCGGAATTTTTCAAAAATCGTTGAAGGGTGTCCTCCAACCTATCCAAACTTCCTGATAGAAAGGGTTGTTGCTGCCATTGTTGTTGTGGTTGGTTCTCAAATTGTCCAGCAGCTTGCCAAAATTGGCTTTGATCCATGCTTGAGTGAGGTTCCCACCATTGGTTGAGATTACTTTGGTAGAATTGAGTGCCCCTATAATTAAACTCTTGACCAAATTGCATTCTGCAGACATTAGGCACAAAACCCTAAAAACAATTGTTAGCACAAAAAGATAGAGAAAAGAAAATAAAGATTGAAAAGATATAAGAAGATAAGAGATTTAGAAGATAGAATCAAATAAAATAAAATAAAACCTAATCTAAAAAATAAAATCTAATCTAAAAGATAAAATAAAATAAAATCTAACCTAACCTAAAAGATAGAATAAGAATAAAATAAAATCTAACCTAAAAAGATAAAAAGATAAAATCTAATAAAATAAAATAAAATCTAATCTAAAAAAATAAAAATAAAATCTAACCTAAAAAAAAAATCTAATCTAATCTAACCTAAAATAAAATCAAATCAAATAAAAACCGAAAAATAAAAAACAGAAAATAAAAATAGAAAACAGAAAAACAGAAAACAGAAAAATAAAATAAAATCAAATAAAATACAAACTGAAAAATATAAACAGAAAAATAAAATAAAATTAAAAAAATTCGAAATTTAAATTAAAAATAAAAAATAAGTCAAAGATAATCAATAATCACACAAATTAACCAGTTAAACCACGAGTCCCCGGCAACGGCGCCAAAAACTTGATGGACAAATTTGTAAGCACCAAAATATGATGTCACAAACTTGTTTCACAATCGGCAAGTATGACCGAATCGTTCAAGTAATAAAACTTGGTAAGACCAAGTATCGTTCTTCCCAAAGGACTCACGGCCTAGTTTAGTTATGTGATTTCTTGATTAGCTAAGACTTAAAACAATATTGAAATTTAAATGCAAGACGAAAATAAACATGTATGCATGAATTGATCAATGGCAAAGACAAAGATAAACACTTTCAATGGAATAATGAATGAATATGTTGTTGGGGGTCAATTTCATCTCATCCACTCTCATATATTTTAGGAATTCCATTCAAATCATCATTGTTAATGCCACTCTCTAATGTACCATTCTAGATGGCTTCTCCCTAATCAAATAGTTCATACAATTCCTAGCATTCCTAATGATTAGTTCATGAGTGCAGGAGCTTAAGGCAACCAATATAAATTGTCAGTAAAATATTGGGAGAAATTCCCCGGATCTAGATTTCCCCGTACGTGTCCGTATCAACAAAACCAATAATCATGCATTAGAATGAGTTAAACAATGCAAGCATTGAGCAAAGAGGAAAAACCCTAACTAATGATGAAAAGAAAGCATATGTCTTAATTCAAAGATGTATCAACAAATCCATATATGAGAGCTTCAAGAGATTACATTGATTCCCCAACAAACATACAAGGTTTAGTTCACCATATTCATGGTGAACCTAGATGAATAACAATGAAAGTATGAAAGAATAAACCCAATAAAGTGGAAGAGGTAGCCTGAGCATCCAAGATCCTCCTTCAAAGGGGTGAAAGAGAGAGTGTTTGCCTCGTTTCTGCCAAAGATCCTAACTAAAGGACGTGCAAGCCCTTATATACTAATCTAGAGTTACAAAAGATTACAAAAGCCCAAGCCCAAAAAGTGCCGCTCAGCGCCATTTACCGCTCAGCGGTGGTTACGCGTCTTCTTTCTTCCCCTCAGCGGCCATTTGCCCCTCAGCGGTTCCAACGCCACCTCTTGAGTGCCGCTCAGCGGTAGTTTGCCGCTGAGCGGTGCCTTCGACTTCTCTTTTTGCACTCTTTCTTGTCTTTTCTAATGTCCTCTCTCTTATTCTTCACTTCTTTCACCAAATTCACCTCAAAACCTGCACAAAAACACTTAAATCAAGCATAAACCTGTCCAGCTCTCTTATTTCTGAAAATATAAACAAAATGCATGATTTCAAGCTAGTTTCTAAGTCTAAAGGTTGCTTTTAGTATCACTTTAAGCATGAAAATAACAGTTTTTCAACTGTTATCACAACCCCAAACTTAGAACTTTGCTTGTCCTCAAGCAAACAAAATGTAACTCCATCTCCAACCAATTCATATGATGGTTCACTCATTCAAAATCCTCTTTTCAAGATAAGTAATAACTTCACTCAAACTTATGACCAAGAGTTAATCAAGATGTGCACATGCTTTAGTGTTCACAAAGTCATTTAAATTCCAACAAATGCTATTTTTCATGAATGATCAATCAATTAAGCATGGATGTTCATGTGCTTATGGAATATTTCCTCACTAGGTAAAGTGTTTCACTCAACACACAAGTGTATAAGAGGTAAAGTGTTTCACTCATTCACTCCACTATCACAATGTCACATGAATCAACTTTGCCTTTCATTTAACCACAATCAAATACATTCACAAGCATGCATCATCACAAGGACTTTTCAATGGCTTATAATGTGGCTGGGCTAACAAGAAAATTGGTTTTTCTGGATCACAAAATCCTTGAGTTAAGAGAATCATAACAACACAATCTTCTTATTCATTCCCAACTTTCTTTTGCCTTTGCTTTTGCATTTGCATTGAGCTTTGCTTCTTTTTCTTTTCTTTTCTTTGCATATTCTTACTTTTTAGCTCTTAGCTCAATGCTTTTTCCTTTTTCATGTTTCCCCAATAACCCCAAACTTGAACATTTAACAATACCACACAAGATCTTCTACTTAACTCAAGGTAAAGATTTTCAATCAAGGGTGTTCAGTGTATATTTAAGGCTAAGGGTTCAAAGGATAGAACACAACGTGTTCTCTTTTAGAAGGCTAACTTTATGAATTTGGCCAATAAAAAGGGTTTCAAAAACACGGCCTTTGATCATATGATGCAAAACAAGCAATTGATTCAATCATAGAAAACCTGGGCAAAGTCATTCATGCTTTCAAAGTAATAGCATTCAACAATAACAACTCTGGAGCTCAAAACCTCACATATAAGCTCATTCACATTTGACATGCACATCCTGCTTAATTTCACAATCACAATCATGATATTATGCATTTGTTCACAAAGCTTGTGAATCACCTGTATAAGCATTTTAATGTGCACATCATCTCAACATCAATCAATCAATAAGCATCATCAAGCATTACTTATCACACAATCACAGTTAATAGCAAACCATCATAACAAACCAGGTGTTCAATAGAGTACATCAAACCCTAATCTAAAAACAAAAACAAATAAGTTCAGAAAACTTAAACCACAAAAGCATAATCATATGATAGCATTCATCAGTAAATGCTATCTCAGCTCCTCATCAGTCCGAGCTCTCTGTATCTTCCTCTTCTTGGATCTTATAGTCTTGATTCTTTTTGCCCGATGAGGAGGCCATCCCTGCATCAAACATAATTCACAAAACCAAAGATACATTGTTAAGCATTAGTAAACCACAATGAAGAAATCATCCCCTTCAATGATGCTCTCTCCCAACCCCAAACTTAGATGGAAAACTAGTGAGAAAGTGAGTGAAAGAGATTTTCTTAAGAGGGAATAGGGAAAAGATGTGGAAACCTTGGAAAAGGTATGTGGGAGTGTGTGTGCAGAGAAGAGCTGAAAATAAAAACGCGCAGCTTAGGGTTTAAAAATACCCCAATGGGCTCGGGTTCCGCTAAGGGGAACTTAAGCCCATCTGCGATAGTACCGCTCAGCGGTAATTGCCGCTCAGCGGCACTTTCGTGATGTGCCCTTCTCCTTCTTTTCTTGACCTACGTGCCTTCCTACATACCCCTCATAGGTTCCCTGCAATTCAATGTTAAAAATGCTTATGCAAATCCTAAAAATAAACAAACAGAAACAATCAATCAACTGGGTTGCCTCCCAGGTAGCGCTTGTTTAACGTCACGAGCCTGACCCAAAATCCACCAACACCCATCAGTAGGTGTTTCAAACTTACCAGCACCCATCAGTAGGTGCAAAATCTTCTCACCAACACCCATCAGTAGGTGTTACAAACTTAGTATCCTTCAGTAGATACTTAATCACCTAGCATCCTTCAGTAGATGCTAGATCCAACAAAATAATGTCCAGAATAATGTTCACAAATTATAAATTACAAAACAAATCAAAAGTTTGTAAATCCACTGGGTTGCCTCCCAGCAAGCGCTTCTTTAACGTCACTAGCTTGACCCAGTAAAGCTCAAGTTCCTTCTTCTTTTTCTTCTTCTTCTACTGAACTTCTTCAGAAATTTGATCAAACCAGGAACCTGTTGCAGTGTCTCAATCATAGGAACTTTAATCTCCAATTTCTTGAAGATTTCCATGAAGCACTTAAATTTCTTTTCCTTCCTATGATTCTTCTTTAGATGAGGATGTGATTTTTCATGTGATTTCTTCTTCTTTCCTCTCATCTTCTTTTTCTTCCTTTTTCTCTCCCTAAATTTTCTCTTTTTCTCTTCTTTTATTTTTTCTTCCTTTCTCTTTTCTCCTCAACTTCTTTATCTTCACACAAATTTTCTTTCTCTCTTTTCTCTCAACCAATTCTTTTTCTTTTTCTTCATCTTTATCTTTCTCACTCAACTCTTCTTTCTCTTTTCTCTCTACCCTTTCCTCATCTCCCTTTAATTTTTCCTCATCAAGAATCTTGTCACTTTCAGTGATAATGACTTGCCCTTCCTCCTTAAGGTTAACTTCAGTATTAACATCATCATTCAATCTCTGATTGATGTACGAAGTTGCATCTCCATTCTTTTACATGATTCTTCAATGCTTTTCTGAGTAGAGTCGGAATTTTCAAAAATCGTTGAAGGGTGTCCTCCAACCTATCCAAACTTCCTGATAGAAAGGGTTGTTGCTGCCATTGTTGTTGTGGTTGGTTCTCAAATTGTCCAGCAGCTTGCCAAAATTGGCTTTGATCCATGCTTGAGTGAGGTTCCCACCATTGGTTGAGATTACTTTGGTAGAATTGAGTGCCCTATAGTTAAACTCTTGACCAAATTGCATTCTGCAGACATTAGGCACAAAACCCTAAAAACAATTGTTAGCACAAAAAGATAGAGAAGAAAATAAAGATTGAAAAGATATAAGAAGATAAAAGATTTAGAAGATAGAATCAAATAAAATAGAATAAAACCTAATCTAAAAAATAAAATCTAATCTAAAAGATAAAATAAAATAAAATCTAACCTAACCTAAAAGATAGAATAAGAATAAAATAAAATCTAACCTAAAAAGATAAAAAGATAAAATCTAATAAAATAAAATAAAATCTAATCTAAAAAGATAAAATAAAATCAAATAAAAACCGAAAAATAAAAAACAGAAAATAAAAATAGAAAACAGAAAAACAGAAAACAGAAAAATAAAATAAAATCAAATAAAATACAAACTGAAAAATATAAACAGAAAAATAAAATAAAATAAAAATTCGAAATTTAAAATAAAATAAAAAAAAATAAGTCAAAGATAATCAATAATCACACAAATTAACCAGTTAAACCACGAATCCCCGGCAACGGCGCCAAAAACTTGATGGACAAATTTGTAAGCACCAAAATATGATGTCACAAACTTGTTTCACAATCGGCAAGTATGACCGAATCGTTCAAGTAATAAAACTTGGTAAGACCAAGTATCGTTCTTCCCAAAGGACTCACGGCCTAGTTTAGTTATGTGGTTTCTTGATTAACTAAGACTTACAAACGAAATATTTGAGTTTAAAATGCAAGACAGAAAATAAACATGTATGCATGAATTTTGATCAATGGCAAAGACAAAAGATAAACACTTTCAATGGAATATATGAATGAATATGTTGTTGGGGGTCAATCTCATCTCATCCACTCTCATATATTTTAGGAATTCAACATTCAAATCATCATTGTTAATGCCACTCTCTAATGTACCATTCTAGATGGCTTCTCCCTAATCAAATAGTTCATACAATTCCTAGCATTCCTAATGATTAGTTCATGAGTGCAGGAGCTTAAAGGCAACCAATAGAATATTGTCAGTATAATATTGGGAGAAATTCCCCGGATCTAGACTTCCCCGTACGTGTCCGTATCAACAAAACCAATAATCATGCATTAGAATGAGTTAAACAATGCAAGCATTGAGCAAAGAGGAAAAACCCTAACTAATGATGAAAGAAAGCATATGTCTTAATTCAAAGATGTATTCAACAAATCCATATATGAGAGCTTCAAGAGATTACATTGATTCCCCAACAAACATACAAGGTTTAGTTCACCATATTCATGGTGAACCTAGATGAATAACAATGAAAGTATGAAAGAATAAACCCAATAAAGTGGAAGAGGTAGCCTGAGCATCCAAGATCCTCCTTCAAAGGGGTGAAAGAGAGAGTGTTTGCCTCGTTTCTGCCAAAGATCCCTAACTAAAGGACGTGCAAGCCCTTATATACTAATCTAGAGTTACAAAAGATTACAAAAGCCCAAGCCCAAAAAGTGCCGCTCAGCGCCATTTACCGCTCAGCGGTGGTTACGCGTCTTCTTTCTTCCCCTCAGCGGCCATTTGCCCCTCAGCGGTTCCAACGCCACCTCTTGAGTGCCGCTCAGCGGTAGTTTGCCGCTGAGCGGTGCCTTCGACTTCTCCTTTTTGCACTCTTTCTTGTCTTTTCTAATGTCCTCTCTCTTATTCTTCACTTCTTTCACCAAATTCACCTCAAAACCTGCACAAAAACACTCAAATCAAGCATAAACCTGTCCAGCTCTCTTATTTCTGAAAATATAAACAAAATGCATGATTTCAAGCTAGTTTCTAAGTCTAAAGGTTGCTTTTAGTATCACTTTTAAGCATGAAAATAACAGTTTTTCAACTGTTATCACATGGTTGCAAAGTTTCTATACATTTATTTCCCACAGTCAAAAGTAAACAAAGGTAAGCAGGAAATTTCTTCTTTCAGGCAGGGCATGGATGATGCACTAGGTCAAGCATGGGACCGGTGTAAAGGCTTGTTGAGAAAGACGCCTATTCATGGTTTTGATGAACCTACAATAGTCATTCTATTCCTTGAGGTCTAAGTTCACAAACTAAATTGATTTTAGATGCCTCAATTGGAGGTAATATCAAGTGCAAGACTCTAGAGGAAGCCTATCACTTGATTGAACATATGGCTACAAATGATAATGAGATGCACAATGAAAGGACTCAATTGCAGCAAAAGACAGTTCTACAATTGCAATCTCAAGATGATCTGCTGGCACAAAATAAGATTATGACTTACAACTGGAGACTCTAATGAAGAAAATATCTCAATTTCCAAGGGAGTTGCAGAATGGTTCTCTAGTTCAACAGCAACTTTGTGAGTTGTGCGGTGGTGATCATATTAATGGTCAATGTGCTATGTCGGAATTGACCCAAGAAGAAGTCAATTTTATGGGTCAAGGTAATCAATTTCGCCAAGGTAATTACAACCAAGGGTGGAAACCTCACCCAAGCATGGGTCAAGGGCAAGCTGGGCAATACAATAGACCACAACAACAACAACAGTAGTGGCAACAACAACCTTCACTATATAAGAGAACTACAAAGTTAGAAGAGACACTCCAACAATTTATGCAAGTGTCTATCTTCAATCACAAAAGCACTGAAGCTACTATAAGGAATTTGGAGATACAAGTTGGCCAACTGGCTAAAAAGCTGGAGGAAAATTCTAGAAAGCAGTTTGGGGCTAATACTGAAGTTAACCTTAAAGTGGAGTGTAATACTATCATAAGCATTAGTAGTGAGAGGTTGGAAGAGAGAAAATAGAGAGAAAAGAAAAAGATGAGTTGAGTGAAAAGAAAGAAGAAAGTGAGAGGAAATGATAACGGTTGAAAAACCGTTATTTTATACTTAATTTCGATAATCAATCAACCCTTTTTAACTTAGAAACTTGCTTTAACTGATGTTTTTGCTTTAGTTTTGTGAATAAGAGAGTTGAAGGTGAATTTAATGGTTTTGTGCTAGATTCCTTTGATTTTGTAGGTTATTGGAATGATTTGAAAGAAGATTTAAAGTACAAAATGGTTGGAATGCATAAAAGTCAACCAAAAACTAGTAAAGTCAACCAAAAACCAGAAAAGCAACCAGTCAACCAGAAAACTCAACCAGTCAACCAGAATGCAGAAAAGTCAACCAGAGTGCAGAAAAAAGTTTCGCCGACTTGCGCTGAGCGGTAATTACTGCTGAGCGCAACTTTTCAGGTGCCGAAATCATCGCTAAGGGGCAAAAGCAACTGCTAAGGGGCAAAACTAAAGTGCCACACTTGCCGCTAAGTGGTAAAAACCGCTGAGCAGCATTCTTATGGGCTTGGGCTCACTTTTCTATAATGTTTAGAAGTGTATATAAGGCTTTAGTCTTCCTAGGGTTAGTATCTTTGGTTGGAACGAAGCAGAAACATAGTTTTCACCCCTTGGGGGTAGAATTGGAGATGGTGACGGCTCTCCTCTTCTCTTTCTCGGGTTTTTCTATCTCTTCCATTCTTTCATTCCATTGTTCATCTAGTTCTTCCATGACGATGGAGAACTAAACTTTTATTATTGTTGGGGAATTAATGTAAATCCTTAGAAACTCTCATGTAATGGAATTTGTTCTTCAAGATCTTTTATAAGATACATGATTTCTTTCATTAATAGGTAGGGTTTTTCCTCTTTGCTCATAGCATGCATTGTTTAACTAATTCGATTTCATGATCATTGGTTTTGTCGATATGGACACATACGGGGAAATCTAGGTCTGGGGAATCTCTCCCAACAGTAGTATAAACCTAGACATAGTAGTATGATGATGGTTACCTTTAAGCTTCTATTCACTATAATGCATGATTAATTGCTAGGTAGACAAGACATTGTAAACTAGTGATTATGATTAGGCTTTCTTTGCCGAGACATCGGGTTTAAGGTAATTTAGAGAGTGACATTAACATTAATGAAAAGAATGAGGAATTCCTTAATACATAAAAGTGGATAGGGTGAAATTGATAAACCCCAACAACATATTCATCCATATAATTCAAATCACGTGTTTTGTTTCTTCTTGCCCATTGATCAATACATGCATACATCTTTACTTTTCAGTATTTTTGATAGGCGACGCTTCGAGGAGAAGACGAAACTTGAGAGAATTGGACTCCTCGAGGCATCCTTGACATCGATGTACAGCAGAAAGAAGCAGAGGAAGCAAATGAAGCAGCGGAAACAGCAGAAGAACTAAGAACCATAGGTTTGGAGGTTTAATCGGTGAAAACCTAGGGTTTGAAGCAGAAGCGAATTTGAACGGTGGAGAAGTGATTTTAATCGGCGAGAAAGGTGAGGTTCTGTGATGACAATGTGGCTCGTGGTGGAGGAGCTCTCTCTCGAGAGTGAAGTAGATGAAGACTTCGCGAAATGAAGATGTGATGTTGTGCTGAGGGAACTCGCGTGGTAGTGATGGCGTAAGCAATCCACGCGGCTGAGGCAGAGTGGAGTAAAAATGGTTACGTGGATGTAAGAGAAATCTGAAGTGTCAATGGAAAATGAAAGATGAAGCGGGAATGGAAGGTGGCTAGAGGAGATCCTTTGGGATTCTCTAGCTTGACTTTCAAGGGAATTAAATTCTGGAGTTCTCTCTACAGAAAGTTTAATTCATTATTCTCAAAAGTATCTTACAAGAGGTGGTGACATGTCTATATATAGGACTAAAAGTCCCTCCTTTCTAGCACATGCCTAACACCTTTTACACATGCTTTAATAAAAGTAAAAGAAATACTACACTAAACTAATTGGGCTTGGGCCCCGTCATCAATTTTGCATTGAAATATCAAGTAATTGTTTGTACAAGTCTTAGCTAATCAATAAATCACATAACTGTCTAGGCCGTGAGTCCTTTGGGAAACGATACTTGGTCTTACCAGGTTTATTACTTGATACGATTCGGTTACACTTGCTGAGGGTTTAACAAGTTTTTGGCGCGTTGCCGGGGACTCGTGGTTTAACTAGTCTATTTGTGTGATTATTGATTACCTTTGACTTGATTTTTTAATTTTTATTTATATATTTTTGTTTTATCTTTTTATTTGATTTTTTTTTGTTGTTTTTATTTTCTATCTTCTTATCTTTTCAATTCTATCTTTTGATTTTTTTTATTTATCTATTTTCTTTATTTTTTGTGCTAACAACTGTTTTCTAGAATTTTGTGCCTAATGCTTGCAGGATGGAATTCGAACAAGAATTTGACTATATGGGCACTCAATTCTACCAAGATAATTTCAACCACTGGTGGGAACCTCTCTCAAGCATGGATCAAAGTCAATTTTGGCAAGCTGCAGGACAATTTGAGAATCAACCACAACAACAATGGCAGCAACAACCCTCTCTATCGGAAAGATGGGCTAAGATAGATGACACACTTCAACAGTTCATACAGATGTCTGATTCTCATCACAAAAGCACTCAAGCTACTGAACAATTTGATAGGCCACCACCACAACAATTGTAGCAACAAAGCTCTCTATCAGAAAGAAGGACAAAGTTGGATGACGTCTTTCAACAATTTTTGCAAGTGTCCATCTCCACTCAGAAAAACATTGAAGCATCATGTAAAAGGATGGAGATGCATATTGGTCACATAATGAAGAGATTGAAAGATGTTGAGGTTAATACTGAAGTTAACCCTAGGGAGGAAGGTCAAGCCATTGTCACCAAAAGTGACAAGATTTTTGATGAGGAAAAAATAGAGAGAGATTACGAAAAGATAGAGAGAAAAGGAAAAGAAGAGTTGAGTGAGAAAAATAAAGATATAGAAAAAGAAAATGAAGAGGTTAAGAGACAAGAAGAAAAGAAAATTTGTGTGAAGATGAAGAAAGTGAGTGGAAAAAGAAAAAGGAAAAAGAAAGTGAGAGAAAAGAGAAAGAGGACGAGAGGAAGAGAGAGAGAATCATATGAAAAACCCTTTCGTCATCCAAAGAAGTATTATAGGAAGGAAAAGAAATTTAAGTGCTTTATACAAATCTGCAAGAAATTGGAGATTAAAGTTCTTATGATTGAGACATGGAAACAGGTTCTTGGTTTTATCAAATTTCTGAAGAGATTTAGTAAAACGAAGAAAAGAAAAGAAAATCCAAGAAAGAGAAACACCAGCCCTAGAGATGGAACCTGCGCTTTACTGGGTCAAGCTAGTGATGTTAAAAGAGCACTTGCTGGGAGGCATCCAATGATTTAAGAACATTATTTTCTTTAATTTTTATTTTGGTGATGTAATTTTATAAACTTTGGACATTGTTTTATATTGATTTTTGGGTATAGCATCTATTGATGGATGTTAGGTGGTTAGGTATCTACTGAAGGATACTAGGTTTGTTACACCTACTGATGGGTGTTGGTAAGAAAGATTTGAACCTACTGATGGGTGTTGGTGGATTTTGGGTCAGGCTCGTGACGTTAAACAAGCGCTACCTGAGAGGCAACCCAGTTGATTTACTATATTTTGTTTGTTTGTTTTGATTCTGCTTTAGTTGCATGTTAGGGATTGAATGTATGAGTGATTTGAGATTTTAAATGCATGAAGTGAGTGAAAGGCATGAGTATAAGGCACCTAGGGCAAGCTAGGAAGAAGGCGAGCATGTCACGAAAGTGCCGCTCAGCGGAACGGTATCACTACAACATGGGTTTTTAGGGTTGCCCTTAGTGGGACCCAAGCCCATTAGGGTATTTTTATACCCTAGGGTGCGATTTTTGTTTTATTTTCATATTTCTTTCCTCCCACACACTCTTAAACAACTAAGAGTTCTCTACACCTTTCCCTTCATCCCCACTCATAAAACCTCTCTTCCATTCATTTTGCATCAAGTTTCCATTCAAGTTTGGGGTTTGGTGAGAGAATTGCTATTTGGGACTGATTTTTTTACATTATTTTGCTTGTTGGTTTTGTTCCACACACTAGTACAGTCAGGGGAAAGGACAGCAGTTATTTTGGTCTATGGGCAGCGGTTTTCGAATCGAGGCATATTCAGGCGAGGCAAAAAGTCTAATACTTTTGGCCTCGGTTGAGAACCGAGGCATAAAAGGAGAGGATTTTGCCTCGGTTCATCCTTAACCGAAGCCGTAAATTTTTTGGTTTTTTTAATTTTTTTTTCGTAGGACTTTATGCCTCGGTTCCCTTGAACCGAGGCAGTATGTCCCACTCTACTGCCTCGGTTGTAGCTTGAACCGAGGCAGTAGACTTTTTTTTTTGTTTTTTTTTCTCATCCGCAAGACTTTCTGCTTCGGGTGTGACCGTAACCGAGGCCGTAAGGGGTCTTTCTACTTCGGTTATGACCTGAACCGAGGCATATATCCTTGTTTTTTTTAAAAAGTGAGGTTTGTTTCTCCAGCATTCCCAACCACAGAAACAGACCTGCATATACTTTTATAGGCAGAACAGTCCAGAATAATGCAGAAACTTATATTTTAAATGAAAATTATATTAAAACATAAATATATTGAATGGAATCATAAATTAACTTCTTAGAAGCATAAATCAATCCAATGTAATCATAAATCAAGTTTCAAGCATAAATCAATGCAATGTACAAAGTTAAACTTATAATAATGTAGAAAAGCATAAAACAACTTAGAAACATAAACTTAGAACTTACCATATCCTAATATCTACTACATACTATTATATAAATGAATTACATATTTAGCAAGTGTTTTCCTCACAAGTTGAATTGACTTCTCTGGAATTGGAGCAGTCCTATTAAATCTCTGCATAAAACACAATGATTTCAATTAGTGTATATGAAATCCAAACTATAGAGAGAATAAAATTCAAACCTAAATATTACCGTTTCCCATCCACTGGTGTAATGTGCACGAATGATGGTCATCATCCAAAACATAACGTAGTAACCACATTCATATGACCCCATTTGTCTATTACACTACAATATATCATCATAATTATAAAACGTTAAGTAACATCATTTGAATGGAACCAAATGTAACAAAGTATGGACTAAAATACCAAACCTTAAGGGCAACCCATGCAAGCTTTTTAGCTGTAGCAGTAGATCTCCCAAATAACATCATATGTGTTGCAAGGGAACTATTAAAAAAAATTCCTTTAGCATACATTTATATAACAAAAAAGTCAAAACATTGAGATTCTTACCAATCTACTACATGTCTAAGAGGGCTAGGAGGAGACTTCTGCAATGAACAAAACCAGACAGCAGTGTTCTCCGGTATGGAGATCACAAGTAGCTGCAAATGACACCTGAAATTGGTAATAACTTATGAATCATATACCAAAATTAATAAATGAATGTGTTGAAGTTAACAAACTTCACTTACCCATGTATATAAGGGAGAAAATATATCTTCCCCATTCCAAAGCAGGTGGTGATGTATGTTTGGATATCATCAAATTTATTTCTTTCATGAGTAATAGAGGGGTCAATGAACCCATATACATCGTTGAACCCCTTCTTGTTACTAACATCAAACATATACCTAAAATGAAGAAATAATCTGATATAAGTAAGTTGATAAAATAGAATTATATAAAAAAGTTTTCATAAACTTACATCATCCACAATTGAATGAGTGTAATATTAATTTCTTCTCTACCCGACGCAAGCTCCCTAACATGTTGATGATGCAAGTACAATGGGATCTGAGCTTCTCTTCCAAATGTAGTAGAATCCCAGTGTACATTCATCGGCACATCTGAAATGATTTTAGCAAGCCGTCTAACGCACCAAGAGGGTCATCCTCAGATAAATGAGTCTTCTTCGGTGTAGGACTTCCCTCTTGACCTATCTACTGTTAAATGCAAAAATGGTTATGTTATAACGTCAATTAGAAGTAATTATTAAAATTGAGAAGTATATAGTACGAATGTTTACCGGGGGATTAGATACATCACCAACCAAATGTCTAGGCCAGGCAACAAAGGACTTAAATGCTTCTTCCACAGTGAAGAACTCATCTGTAAGCACAGGAAGAACGACATCCTCTATGACAACTTCATCCACTGTGACCTTGAACTCATCTTCTGAAAGTTGTACACCATGCACTATAGTGGTTGTCTCATAAACTATACCACGAGCCACTAGCATGGTCCCAGTATCAGAAAGAATATATAACTGACATGGACGAGTTTCATCCATGTCGTCCCCTAGGGCACCGACAACTGAACAACTTCCTTTACCGCTTCTACCTGTCAAATTAAATGTTAGGTTATGCAAAAAGTAAATTAGTAACCAAAAATAAATAAGTTTACCTGTAGGGGGCACAACATCTTCCGCTACAGGAGATAGCGGAGGACGATTGCCATAATCCTCATAATGCTGCTGGAACTGGCGCGCAACCATTTCAGCAACTTCATCATACAACTCTGCCCGAACCTTCTTTGTGATCTCCTGCGTCATCTCTTTTCTTATCTCCTCCTTCATCTTTTCGTATGAATATGGACGCGAGGAAGACCCAAAAAACTGTCGTATGCCTATGCCAGTCCCAACACCACGCACCCGTCCTGGGTGCTCAGGTCGTCCAATAGTTGTGGCAAGAATATCTTGACGACCTTCTTGTGTGAATTGACCTTGGGAGCTCTGCTCAACCAAGGAGTCTTGTCACATAACAAAAGTTCAAAATCATTTGAAAGATCTATGTAATATATATAACAAAATTAATGTAAAAATATAAGAAATGACATCTTACAATTCTTTCAGATATTTCTCTGGCAGACTCGGAAGTGTAGGAGCCCGATGGTCTTATACGGGCTAACTTCCACTTGTCGTGCCGAGATGGTGGTGAAGGAGGAGGAGAAGGGTCACTATCCTCAGAAAGTGGAAGTCTACTATCTGACTTCTACTTCATTATTTTTTCTTCAAGCTTTCTATATCCACCACGAGACAGTAGGTGTGGATTTTTATTTTGAGCGCTTATTCCCTGTGCTTTTCACCTTTTTTCCTGTGACAAAATGAAACAATTGTCATAGTAGATAATTATGAATGATGAATTGAATGATTTTACTGCACTTACCTGTCACACCTCGGATGAACGAAGCTCTACAAACTGACGCCATGTTTCTTCGTCAATTGCTGAATATTTGGAACATGGATTTTCATTACCTTTTGTCCAAATATATATCTAGACGTCAATTTTGTCTTAAACCCTCGAAATCTTTCTGCAATTGCAGATAAACACTTATTCCTTAAGCTCTCGACATTTGGCATATCAAATGTTATCTGCAACAAAGAAAGTAATAACCTTATATCAATACAGATTTATCAATATAATGAATGATGAATTTGGAGCAATATTGCTTAACTTACCAATAGATCTTGCCAGATGAGATTCCGATCAGCCTCAGAAACATGGTCAAAGGATGGAGTAAGTATAGAGATACGATCACGTGCTAGTACTCCAAGGTAAGACCTAAATACATCTGCATTTGGGCCAGATGCAACTCCAGTGACCACGTCAATAATGACAGGTTTCCTCTCACCTGCATTTCTTCTAAAAAAAGCTGTCGTAACCTCGTTGCTCCTCTCGTTCGTCTAGAAGTGGTGGGGACTTCATCGCCTGATGAATGAGGTGACTTAGCCATATATCTATCACAATAAATAAGATGAAATATAAATAAAACACTTATAAAATAACATATATTATTTAACAAAATCCATAAATATTTACACAAACATGAAATTCATACATATGTAAAGAACAAATAATTACATATGTAACATGCAATATATTCAAGCAAACAATATATTCAACCAAGAGTAAACATATATTCAAGCAAACAAATAATTACATATGTAACATGCAATATATTCAAGCAAACAATATATTCAACCAAGAGTAAATAACGTCAATTGGTCCCAAAATCTATCTATCTTGTTATTTTTTTATGTCTTATATTTTGTTAACTACCTTGAGTTACACTCTTTGAATCAATTCCTTGAAAAATACTCAGTCTTTACTTTTTTAACTAACTTCACTTCCATTCTTTGAATTCCTTTCTTCTAAAAGATTTAAATTCAAAAATAAATAAAAACCTAAATACATTTTCAATCACTTAACACAATTTAATCATCCCAAATTCCCAAACATCAAAGTTTGTTAAAAAAAACAACTCAGCTTAATTTTTATTAGATAACAATGCTACAATTCAACGTGTCAATCACTACATTGTACATTTCTAAATATATAATTAAGATTTCACCGTTTTTCCCTATCAATTGTTTTGTTCTTTATGTCTTAATCCAACTCCCAAACCCTGATGGAATCCTGCCTGATGTGTCTCTCAATGTCCTCTTTTTGTAGTTTTTCACATTTTATTGTGCACGTATTTTAGCTTGTAAAGAGCATGGGTTACTATAAATACCTAGCTCCTCTCTTGTATTGGTACTTTTGAGATTAATGAGAATTGAGTTTTTCTGAATGAGAAACTATTCTCTCTTGAAAGTCATAGGCTAGAGAGTCCAAACACTCCCTCTAGCCACCTTCCAAGCACCTCTCTCACTTTCATTTTCCATTCCACCGTGCTTCTCTCTCATCACACATCCTCACCGTTACTTCAATCCGCTTCAGCATAGTGGCGTAACACCTCTTGGCCACGCGCCCTCCTTTGTCTCGCGCACAACATCACCACCTCTTCATTTCATTGCCACGAGGAACATTTCATTTCTCACCAATTCTCTCTCGTAGAACCACGTCTCTCGTCCATTTCTCTCTGGAGAGCTCATCCTCGCGAGCCTTCTGCTTTCATCACAGTAAGCTTCGACACTCACATTTTCTTCTCAGATTTGCATTTTCTCTTTCTGCATCTCCTGACCACATCTAAACCTAGGGTTTCTTCATCATTTTGTCTTTTCCTACCATTATCACCATTTGTTTTCGATTTTAGCCGATTAAAATCACTCTTGATCCGTTCCAAACCTTTTTCACCTTTCAATCTTCATTTTGAACCGATTAATCGGTTCATATTGGGTTTCCTTCCATTTCTAGGATTTCTATCGAGTTTAACCCTCTATTTCTTGTTCTTCTTCGAGATTTTGTCATTTTTCCGCTGCGTTCATCTTTGGAGGAAGCTTCGAAGGAGCTCACGACACGCACATTCGTCATCTCCTTGGACGCTCGTCCATCTGTTGGTATCAGAGCTCAGGTTTCGGTAAGACAACAATATAACAATAATAAAATTTGGGAAGGAGAATGAAATGACGTTATAATGGTTTTCGTAATCCTCTGTAAAAAAACGTCCTCCAAATATTCTGAGTATAACAGTTCATATAACAGAAAAGGAAATGGCAGCAGCGAAGAAATGCACAGGACAAAAAGAAGAAGTCAGAGAATACGTAAATGACAACACCCTCTCCCTCCTCTAACAAACTTCTATTTAATGAATCCCCGTCCAATCATAATCATTGAGTTTAATATTCTTTTTCCTCACGCGCCTGCTTCCACGTGTTTCTTCCACCCTCATGTTTTCATGGTCTTCCCTCGTTACAATTCCTCCTCCTTTAAAATTAACCTTGTCCTCAAGGTTGAATGTTGGATAGGCTTTACGTAAGGCACTTTCATCTTCCCATGTAGGAGGTGATTCTTCTAACCCTTCCCATTGGATCAAGAACTGTTTTACTATCTTATTCCCTTGCATAATTTGACGATCTTGAAGCACAGTAGCAGGTTGAATAACAGGGGGAGTCTCAGAATCAATAGTGAGTGCTGGAACATATTGCTGAGTATGATCTCCCCTGCAAGGTTTTAGTTGAGAATAGTGGAAGACAGGGTGAATTTTTGCTGTTGGGGGCAACAACAACTTATAAGCAACAGAGCCAATTCGTTCAATGATAGGAAATGGGCCAAAGTATTTCATGCTTAATTTCTGATTCTTTCTCAGGGCCACTGAATTTTGTCTGTACGGTTGTAACTTTACCAGCATCATATCACCAATCTGAAAGTCCATGTGCTTCCGTTTGACATCAACATATTTTTTCATGTGGTGTGCTGTGATCGTAATAAATTCTGTTTCAGTTTGCTAATCATTTCCTGTCGCATCGTAAGGTCATCTTGAACTGTTGGAGGATCAGAAGCATGAGGAGTGTATTTAGTCAATTGTGGAAGATATCTCCCATAAACTACCTTAAATGGAGTCATACCACTGCTGTGATGATAAGCAGTGTTGTACCAGAACTCAGCCCAAGGTAAAAATTTGACCCATTCTTTAGGAGACTCATACGTATAACACCTTAAATACATCTCCAAACATTTATTAAGAGCTTCTGACTGTCCATCGGACTGAGGGTGGTAAGTTGTGCTCATGTGCAAGGTAGTTCCACTTAATTTAAATAAGTGTTGCCAGAATTGACTTACAAACACCTTATCCCGATCTGAAACAATGGTCTTTGGAAACCCATGTAATTGATGACAGTTTTGACAAACGTGATGAGAGGGTCGCACCTCCCACAAAAGTTGTGCATAAAAGAATGCAGTATAGACTAGGAAGTGACTCCTAGGTCGTCTCACAAGGACCAATATTGCGGTTCAGTCTTAGATCACACACGGAAAAAGGGGGGTTTTGTGATTTTTTTGGTTGCGGTAAAATTAAATTAACTACAAATTAAATAACACACGACCGAATATAATTGAAAGCATTAAAGTGCATGAAAACTTTTAAAGAAAACAATACAATAGATAAATATTCAAACACAATTCATCACCAAAAAGAAGAAAATCATTTCAACATATAATATAAAATATTTTAAGGCAAAAGAAATAAAAGAAAATAAACTTCTCTACCATTAACCACTCATTTTTGCAAAAGGAATTTAAAGCAATTAAAATTGAAGCTATCACCATACCTTGCTACTCCTAAGTTATCCATTCATGCTAAAAAAAATAAAGGAAATGCATCCAATACCCGTGGGCCACTCTTCCAGCCATCACCGTGCACACCACCAATTTTTGCTACTTTTTTCATTCTCACACAATTGGAAAAACAATTCTCTTTTCTTCTAGAAACCGTGCCTTCACTACTGTGATGCTTCCTCCCTTTTATGCTTCCAGCCGTACCCTCTCTTTCCTTCTCCGTTCCAGCAAAGAAACAATCAAAGCTTTAATAAAATGTGAGCTTGTGCACCCTCCCAATCCGTGACAGCACACCACTTTCCAATTCCAAATTCCATGGATGTGACCCTTCAACATTCAGCACTTCCCTTCTCCACGTGCTCCGCTTCTCTTCCAGCTCCTACCTACCACCTCTACATTCTAATCTCTTTCATTCTCCAACAATTGCTGCCAAATGTCCCATCATCCTATACTTTATCCTAATCCACTCTTTTTATTCTCTGAATAAAAATAAAGTCACCATCCACCTTCACAGCAGCCGCATACCACTCTCTCCCCCTTGCGTTCTTCCTAAACGTGACACCATTTCATTTCTTTCTCCAAGAAAGAAATTAAAAACTCATTGTTACCAATAAGGAGTATTGGTAAATCTTGAAGAAATTTGTTTTGATGATGCTACAAGAAGTTTTAGTTGAAGAAGATATTAGAATTAGTTAAAAGCAAGTTGTAGAAATTAAATGTAGTAGGAAATTCTTGTAAACCTTGTAAAACTTGCATTTTTAACCTGCAATAATCGATTATGATTAAGCAATAATCGATTATCACAAGTCATACTTGAATAATCGATTATCACTTCATATAATCGATTATCACATTTTTGAAAACCTGTAACGGACTTGAATAATCGATTATCACTTACAATAATCGATTATTCATGGCAGTTGGGAGCTGTCCTTTGGCATTCAGTGTACTTGGCTATATATTTTGATTTGGAGAAATCAGAAGGTAACGTTGTTGAACAGAAGCTCTTGCAGAATACTGTTTGTCAGAGGAAGTTCTCAGAAGCTATAGTTCAAGTTCCCTTGCTTGGTCTCGTGAACAGGAGAGGCTCGCGTGTCGTGTGTCGATAGTCGGAGCAAGCTCTCTTCGAGTTAGCAAGGTGCTCTGCCTGGTCTCGTGAATAGGAGAAGCTCGTGTTTCGTTTGTCGATAGTCGGAGCGGTTCTCTTCGAGTTGGCAGAGTGTTCTTCTTCCGGTTCGTTCGTCGAAGGAAGGTTTATTTATCTGCTTTATTCACTATTTCTTGTAATCTGTTAAATAACTTTTTAGTGAAAAAGGTTAATCACTATTTATAGTGATTAACGACTGGACGTAGATTCTTTTGAATCGAACCAGGATAAAAATTGCTTGTGTGATTTTCTATTCCCTACACTCTTTATCTTTTACGCATATCAACTGTTTGATAAATTTTCTCTAAGAAAATTGTTTTTCTAAAATGGACCATTAAACTTGATTTGTGACCGTAACACGCTTTCCGAATATTTTATTCCGCTGCGCGACTCTATAACGGTACCGATTGTTCCAACAATTGGAAGCTGTACTAAATGGTCCCTATATTCCAAAAAGAACTATTGATGGTGTAGAAGTAGAAAAACCATACTTTAACTGGACTGTTGAGGAAAATAGAAGAGCCCAATTTGATATTAAGGCTCGGAATATAATTTTTTCTGCACTAACCATTGATGATTTTTTCAAAGTTTCTGTTTATGAAAGTGCTCAGGAAATGTGGGAATTTTTAAAAGTCACTCATGATGAAGTATCGAATGTGGCTAAGTTGACTTGTTCGAATTCATGCTCTACATCAAACTCCTCAAGCTCAAGCGATTCTAATGAGCAAGAAAATCTATGCTTGATGGCCAATGATAAATTATCTGAAAGCAAAATCTTGAAGGAAAAGAAGGACTATCAAGGTTCCTCTTCAAGTTTCAAATGTTATGGATGTGGTGAAAGAGGCCATGTGAAAGCTTATTGTTCAAGCAACAAAAGAAGTAAAGAAAGAAAAGAAAAGAAAATTCACAAGAAGAAAAAGGTTCACATTGCGTCGGAGGATAATGCATCAACCACCTCTAGTTCAAGTGATTCAGTTGAAGAAGTAAACTTATGTTTGACAGCTAATGTTGATGACACTGCAAGCCAAGTAAGTTGTTCTAATTCTGAATCTAGTGAATTTGATTTGCAAAAAGCTTTTCTTGAATTGCTTGATGAATCTGAAAAATTGAATGTTGCTCATAAAAATTTGAAAAAGGAATTTAAAGAATTGCGAATTAAATATGAGAAGGCATTAGATGAGGAAGTAAGTTTGAGAAATAAAATTTGCAACTTGGAAATGAAAGAGTCTTCAAATGTTGAACATCCTGTTGAATGTCTTTCATGTAAGAATCATATGCTTGATATTGATATTCTTGAAAACCTTCTTGAAGTTGCAACTGGAAATAATAATGTTGAAATGCCTATAACTGTTAGAAAGGTTTATAAAAACAAAAGTGTTTTTAAAAGTAAGAACCAAATTAAAAGAACCCGTAGGGTATGGGTTGAAAAAGGAACTGTGTCTTATAGAAATCCAAATGTTGTCACATGCTTTTATTGTATGAAAAAGGGGCACACTTCTAACAAATGTAGAATTAAACATTTTGATGTTCCAAATGGAAAATATGCTTGGATTCCTGTTATAAAGTAAATTGTCTCTAACCTCAAAGGACCCAAATGAGATTATGGGGACCAAAACTCTATTGTTTTGCTTTGCAGGTTAATTTTTCAAAAGGAAAAGAAGACTCTATGGTATCCTGGTATTTTTTAAGAGCCTTGAAATAATTTATGAATGTTAGATGTGTCTTAAAGTTGAAAATTTGGCCCAAATTTGTGTTTTTCGGAAATTAACGTAAATAATCGATTACCAAAAGTAATAATCGATTATCTCGTCCTCAAAAATTTGGATTTTGACAATTTGGCTTGCACATAATCGATTATTTAAAGTAATAATCGATTATCTTAAGTTTTCGTAAAAAAAAAAAAAAAAAAAAAAAAAAAAAAAAAAAAAAACTTTTTTTATATTTTTTATTTGGAGTCTGTTTCTAAAAGGGGATTATTACATTCAGGGGAAGATATATGAGGTATTATGCTCTTTCATGTTATGAAATTTCAATTTTATTTATGTTTTGAATTGCATCTTTTGATTAATTGAGGGGGAGATCATATTTAGGGGGAGCCTTTAACATCAGATCTTTTTGCTTCTGATCAAAAAGGGGGAGAAGAATAATACAAGGGGAGAAGTATAAATTATTACAGGTATTGCTAACCTTATTGTTGTTTGTTAGCTTGTATGTTTCGCAGGTAAGCCAAACTTGCTTTTAAAATTTGAATTTTTGATCATCATCAAAAAGGGGGAGATTGTTACCAATAAGGAGTATTGGTAAATCTTGAAGAAATTTGTTTTGATGATGCTACAAGAAGTTTTAGTTGAAGAAGATATTAGAATTAGTTAAAAGCAAGTTGTAGAAATTAAATGTAGTAGGAAATTCTTGTAAACCTTGTAAAACTTGCATTTTTAACCTGCAATAATCGATTATGATTAAGCAATAATCGATTATCACAAGTCATACTTGAATAATCGATTATCACTTTATATAATCGATTATCACATTTTTGAAAACCTGTAACGGACTTGAATAATCGATTATCACTTACAATAATCGATTATTCATGGCAGTTGGGAGCTGTCCTTTGGCATTCAGTGTACTTGGCTATATATTTTGATTTGGAGAAATCAGAAGGTAACGTTGTTGAACAGAAGCTCTTGCAGAATACTGTTTGTCAGAGGAAGTTCTCAGAAGCTATAGTTCAAGTTCCCTTGCTTGGTCTCGTGAACAGGAGAGGCTCGCGTGTCGTGTGTCGATAGTCGGAGCAAGCTCTCTTCGAGTTAGCAAGGTGCTCTGCCTGGTCTCGTGAATAGGAGAAGCTCGTGTTTCGTTTGTCGATAGTCGGAGCGGTTCTCTTCGAGTTGGCAGAGTGTTCTTCTTCCGGTTCGTTCGTCGAAGGAAGGTTTATTTATCTGCTTTATTCACTATTTCTTGTAATCTGTTAAATAACTTTTTAGTGAAAAAGGTTAATCACTATTTATAGTGATTAACGACTGGACGTAGATTCTTTTGAATCGAACCAGGATAAAAATTGCTTGTGTGATTTTCTATTCCCTACACTCTTTATCTTTTACGCATATCAACTGTTTGATAAATTTTCTCTAAGAAAATTGTTTTTCTAAAATGGACCATTAAACTTGATTTGTGACCGTAACACGCTTTCCGAATATTTTATTCCGCTGCGCGACTCTATAACGGTACCGATTGTTCCAACACTCATTACCGCTTCATTCCAGGACGCTCCCATGCTTGTGCTCCAAACCGAAAGAAACACTACACCGTGCTATTCTTTCCAAGTGTCCACCTTTCATTCTCTATTCCAGCTAAGCTAATAGAAATAAACTCCTAAAGTCAATCACCGTTCCATCTCTTCATGCAAAGTGAGTCACGCTTCACTTTTCCTCCAGCAAGCCGAGAGTGTAAAGTAATTCCCCTGCAAGCGCGCTGTTGTGACCGAGAGCTTCAGACCGAGACACGGTAGCTGCTCCAACACGTCCCAGCTCACTCTCCTCAACGCTGCTTCTCTTCTAAAGTTTCCAGCTTTGCTTCCAAGGTGGCTACCGCATACTGCTGCTGCTCGTTCTGGCCGTGACCCAGTAAAGATTCCAGCAGCTTGAATTTAAATCAATCACCAAGTGACACTTCCAAAATCACGAAAACCGAGTAGAGATTAACGTGCATAATCTTTCATTCAATGAAAACTTAAACATACATTGTTCATGAATCGAGCATTTGCCAAACGAAAATGAAAAATAGAATATTTGCTCTTCATTCCAAAACAGCGTTTTCAACCCAAGGAAAAGTTCCAAAACCAAAAGCCTCCAAAACAAAAAAAAAAAACCCCAGAGTAAGTGGCGGCTGTCCCCAAACTTCTAAGACCGTGTGTCCCCTTTTTTAGGGTAGGGTCCACAAAAATAAAACCCTAGGTGCCAAGTCATTAATTTCTAATTTTGGGTCTAATCTAATTTACCAAAAATTGACCCAAAATATAAGAGTTGATTCAAAAATTCTAAACTACTGAATTACAATTTAATTAATTCAAAAAAAATGTTTGTCTGGAGAGTCTTGAATTTATTTGGCAATCTTCCTGATGTCCCAAAATGTATTTCCGAAATTTTCCTGCACTTCAAAAATGCACTTAATCAGCTCAGAAAATCCAAATTAGCACAATTACAAATTTCCGACCAAATTAAGCAGAATTCGGAAAAACGGGGAAATAACAAGCAATTAAACACAATTCCCTGGTTTATTTAAGTGCAATAAACTAAATATAATTCAAGAAATAACGACTCATCAAAACGCTTCAGCTACCTGTTTACTGTTGTAATATGCTTTCAAAGGACAGAAGTGAGCGTATTTGGAGAGTCGGTCAATCACTACCATTATCACAGTATATCCTTGAGAATTTGGAAGGCTGGTGATAAAGTCCATTGTCACATCCTCCCAGATCTGAGTTGGCACCGGTAAAGGTTGTAGTAACCCCAAGGGAAGAGAATTAACTGATTTTTCCTGCTGACAGATCAAGCAAGTCTGAACAAAATGTTTCACATCCTGCTGCATTCCAGGCCAATAGAATTGCTGAGCAAGTCTGCTAAATGTTCTTGTGATTCTTGCATGCCCACCGATAGGAGAATTATGAAATTCTTTAAGCAACTTGTGAACTAATTCAGGAGATGCAGGTATGACTATCCTGTCCTTCCAGTAAAGTAAGCCATCATGGACTGCATAATGTGGAACAACCTGCTTGTTGGCTACACAATTCGTAATGATTTTTTTTGCTTCTTCATCTGTATTTAGAGCCTTTCGTAATTCTGGTAGGAAATCTAGTTGGGGCTGTGACCATGCCATAAGAAATGATCTGGATAAAGAATCAGCAACCACATTGTCCTTGCCCGATTTATATTCTATCGTAAAATCGTACCCCAGCAATTTATGTAACCATTTCTGCTATTCCGGTGTTTGAATGGCCTGTTCAGTGAGACTTCTTAAACTTCTTTGGTCTGTTCGAATCACAAATTTATGCCCTAAAAGGTAATGTCGAAACTTGGCTACAGCTTCAGTAATGGCAAGAAACTCCCTTACGTAAGCAGATTGGCGTTGAAGTCGGGGGTTCAATTTCTTGGAAAAATATGCTATGGGATGTTTGTTTTGAATCAGCACTACTTCAATAGCTGACCCTGAAGCATCAATTTCCAACACAAAAAGGAATGGAAAAATCTGGAAGAATTAGCACAGGGGCTTAAGTAACAGCAGCTTTTAAAGCATCAAAAGCTTGAGTGGCTTCGTCAGTCCATATAAAACAGTCCTTCTTTAGAAGATTAGTTAGAGGTTCAGCAATAGAGGCATATTGCCTAATAAATCTTCTATAATAACCTATGAGTCTCAAAAACCCTCTCAGTTGCTTGAGATTGGTGGGAACTGGCCATTGCATCACAGTTTCAATTTTGTCCTTATTCATGGTCACACCTTTTCCAGATACTTGAAAAGTGTCATTCATGAGGGCTTGAAAGGTGGCAGGGGCATTGGTTAAACCAAATGGCATGACCAACCATTCATAATGCCCTTGATGAGTTCTAAAAGCTGTTTTGTGCCTGCAAGGAGAATAACAGTAATAAAATTTGGGAAGGAGAATGAAATGACGTTATAATGGTTTTCGTAATCCTCTGTAAAAAAACGGCCTCCAAATATTCTGAGTATAAAAGTTCATATAACAGAAAAGGAAATGGCAACAGTGAAGAAATGCACAGGACAAAAAGAAGAAGTCAGAGAATACGTAAATGACAGCACCCTCTCCCTCCTCTAACAAACTTCTATTTAATGAATCCCCATCCAATCATAATCATTGAGTCTAATATTCTTTTTCCTCACGCGTTTGCTTCCACGTGTTTCTTCCACCCTCATGTTTTCATGGTCTTCCCTCGTTACAGTTTCGTTCACGCTTCAGAGGTAAGTTGTCTCGCGTTCTCTGTCTTCAATTTCTTTTTCCTTTTCCCGTTGTTTTCTCTTGATTCCGAGTTGAGTTGTTTCGATTCGGTCTTGTCTGATTCATAATTTTTTTGTCATTTGATTCTGTCTTGATTCTGAGTTTCTGGTGCGCGTTTCTGTTTCGCGTCTCTGTTACGCTTTCATCATTTACGTGTTGTTCATCATTTTCCTTTAATGTCTTGATTTGTTTTTCTGATTTAAGTTGTTGTGAATCTTGTTTGTGTTTCGTGTTTTGAATCTCTTCATATCTGTTTAGGTTTCCAAGTTGCGTTTCCTGTGCTTGAGTCATTACTTTTGAGTCTTAGTTCATTTTAATTCGGTGAATCTTCTTGTTTGAGTCTTTCAGTTTCGAATTCCAATTATGTTTTGTCATAGTCGTCATGTGATAACAGTTGAAAAACCGTTATTTTTATGCTTAAAATTGATACCAAAAGCAACCTTTAAGACTTATAAACTAGCTTGAACTCATATTTTTGCTTTAGTTTTGTGAATAAGAGAGTTGAAAGTGAATTTAATGTTTTTGTGCAAGATTCCCTTGATTTTGTAGGCTAATTGAATGATTTGAAAGAAGAATTGATGTACCGAATGATTGGAGTGCTGAAAAGTCAACCAGAAACCAGAAAAGTCAACCAGTCAACCAGAAAAGTCAACCAGAATGCTGAAAAACCAACCATAACGCATAAAAAGTGTGACCGAGTGGCGCTGAGCGGTAAAATACCGCTGAGCGGCACTTTTCAGGTGCCAAAATCACCGCTGAGGGGCAAAAACAACAGCTGGGGGCAAAATGGATCATGTGGTATTACCGCTCAGCGGTAAAATACTGCTGAGCGCCATTCTAAGTGGGCTTGGACCAGTTTTCTTTTGTTTTTATGGGCTTGGACTTGTTTTATGTCATTTTTATGCCCTATTTAAGGACTTGCACGTCCTAGGGTTGGTATCTTTGGCTGGGAGGAAGCAGAAACACACTTTTCACCCCTTGGGGGTAGATTGGGAGATGGTGACAGCTCTCCTCTTCTCTTTCTAGGGTTTTTCTATCTCTTCCATTCTTTCATTATTGTTCATCTAGTTTCACCATGAATATGGTGAACTAAACCTTGTATTGTTGTTGGGGAATCAATGTAGTCTTGTGAAACTCTCATATATGGAATTTGTTTTAACATCTTATATTAAGATACATGCTTTCTTTCATCTTTAGTTAGGGTTTTTCCTCTTTGCTTAATGCTTGCTTTGTTTAACTCATTCATTGCCATGATTATTGATTTTGTCGATATGGGAACGTACGGGGAAATCTAGATCCGGGGAATTTCCCCCATTAGCATATTGGTTGCCTTTAAGCTGCTGCACTTCAGAACTAATTACTAGGAATGCTAGGAATTGTATGAACTCGTAATTAAGGATAGGCCTTCTTGCAAGGTGTTTTAGAGAGTGGCATTAGCAATTGATGAAAAGAATGATAAATTCCTAAAAGTATATGAGAGTGGATAAGATGAAATTGATAACCCCAACAACATACTCATCCATTTAATTCATTAAAGTGTTTGTTTTCCTCTTTTCCATTGATCAAATTCATGCATGCATGTTTAATTACTGTCTTTTGCATTTAAACCTACAATCAATTGTTTACAAGTCTTAAATAATCAACAAATCATATAACTAACTAGGCCGTGAGTCCTTTGGGAAAACGATACTTGGTCTTACCTAGTTTTATTACTTGATACGATTCGGTCATACTTGCCGATTGTTAAACAAGTTTATGGCGCCGTTTTTCGGTGTTCATAAATTTGTCATCATCATGTTAGCTGATTTTTCTTGTTCATAACGTCAAGTTGTACTTCTTATTTGAGTTGTGTTTGTGGTGATCTGATTGTATGTTCAATGTGCATACCGTATGAGCTATGACATTCAATACTGAGAGCTCGGATGCATGAAATGAGCAGCAGATCTGATTTGAATTTTCTGTTGTGAACTTCTGGTTTTAATAAGCTGTTGAATCTGAACATTGAAGCTATTCTGCGTTTTTAAAATTAAGCTGGAATGCTGAGATGACTAGTAACAAAGTGCCAACCAGAAAAGCCGTGATATGCTCAGCATTAGCTTGGTTGTTAGTGTGAAAGTCACAGCAGAAATTACTTGCAAGCAGTAGGCCGAACTGCATATTTCATTGCTTGAGTTTTTTTTGTTTTGTTTTTGTTCATTTCAGTAGTAGATCATTGCTGGAATTTTGTACATTCAATCCTAGAGTCATTGCCAACCGTCTTTTACACTTTCTAAACTGCAGAACTAAGTTGTTTCAATGATTGTTAATCACTGTTTTGGTCCAAAATGAAATAAAGGCATGAGTTGAGTAAATCAGTTCAAAAGAGGCAAATTCTGAAAAGAAAAACAAGGAACTGAACATGTGAATTTGAGTAAAAGCCTATGAAATTGTGTAAACTGGACTTGAATGATCAAAACAAGCATCATTAAACTTGTTCGAGTGGAGTTCAGTGTGCAATTGTTGGACAAGTTCAATTTTGCATCTGAAACCTGTGTTCAGCAACCAGTTTTGCAATTCCTTGCTGCATTTTTTTTATTTGCTTTCTTAATCAGTTCTAGATCCCTTGTTTGGTTCTGTTTGCGTGCTCACCTTATTCTTTGCTTTGTTTCTTGTTTTCTTGATTGACTTTCCTGGTTTTGTCTCAATGCATGTGCATTCTATTCTGTTGTTCTTTAATTGAGCTTTTGTAATCTGGTCTAGAATTGATTTTGAGTCAGTTTCTCTGCTGTGCTGTCAGTTTCATTATCTGGTTTCTGATTTCTGACCTTAGCCTAGCCATTCTTGATTGAGAAGCTTTTATACTTTGGTTTCTGGAATTTGAAAGAAGGTTTGTGTTGGTAGCATCTTAGGTGGTGGTGGTCTAAAATACTTTCAAGCCTTGAACTGCCAAGGGAGAATCTCCCTTCCAAACCTTTCATTTTTGAGTGCTTTAAGCTTCCAGAGATAGACCTGATTTTTGTGAGTTTTGTGTGGTTGCATCTAAGAACCAAATTTCTTGTTGACAGATGTTTTTGTTTTAAGTGCTGAAATAACTTCTGAACTTGCAATGTGCTGACCATTTAGTTGTGCAGATTTTGTTCTGATTAACACTGTTCAAAAGCAGTTTGTACGTGTGGGAAATCTAAGACAAGAATACCTATAGTGGAGAAAAAGGAGCTTTGTTACCTACATAAACTACACCAAGCTGAATAGGGAGTTTCTTCATTCTGTTGTGTAGTTTCGTGTTAGATTTGTGCCTGATTAGAAATAGTTAACCATATTTGATTGAATATTATGCTTGGTTATCATATGGTTTAACTTTTCCTGAAAATTGAATTTGGTTTAGCAAGTTTGGACATCCATACATTAAGTGATAGTGGTGGTCTAGTGTTATTGTTGGCTTAACAAATTTAACGTAGGCAAACTATCTCTTTGAGTCAATTCAGACTAATAAATTGGATGTTGTAATTGTTGTTTGGAAGCTGCAATGGTCCTTTAAGGGTTCAAAAACACTAATGTAGGGAGAAAGTTTAGATTAGGGCTGGGATTTATTTTCTGTGTTGATAATAATCCAATCTGAACTGTGCTATTATAAATACTGATTCTTTTGTTTCTCTGGGATCTTGGTGTATAGATAAACTGCAGCATTACGTGGGATAGGAGTTCTTTCCTGAAAGGCATTTAGAAGCAACACAACACTTGCACATGGTGAAGGCCAGAGAATAAATGGAGTTATCTGGAGTTTAATTGAGCAGTAGTAGAATCTCAGGGGAAAGCTTGGAAAGCTTGGAAAGCTTGTGCAGCCAAAAGAAAGCGAAGTTTCTTTTATAATGCATATTGTTGTCTCATGCAATCTGTTTGACTGAACACTGATCCAAGTTATCAATAGTGTTTGTAGGAGTGAACGAAGCAACTTCCTGATTAGGCTGAGAGAGGTAGTTGAAGGCCATATTTTGATCAAGTGAAGCCCTGCAGCAGTGAACTGTACCCAGAACGTTCAAGAACAAGACTAGTAGCATAGCTTGTTTTTTGTGAATTTGTTTTTGTGTAATCTGGTTTGTAATAGGCTAGTGTTAGCTTTTTGATTGGGTTTATTCTGCATTGTAAAAGGCCATTAAAGTCCAAGTGTTTTGGAAGAGTCCTTGGTGCTCTTTCAACTCTTGGCAACTTTTCTTGATTGTTTGAACTTTAATTTGTGTTTCACGTTTAGGGGTGATTTAGGCTAAAAGGGATTAAACTCTAAGCCTTATCACATTAAAGTCCGAGAGTCTAGTCTTTTAATTGTGCTTAATTGTTTGTGATTGTTTGTGAGTTGTGTTCTTTGATTTTGAAGGTGATTTTTTTGTTTAAAGGGTAACTAGAAGTAACCTAAGACATTTCTGGCAAGGTAAGATTTGGTACTTAAGCAGTCTTCATGACTCACCTCTCTTACCTGGGACTTGTCTAAGTGTGAATCTTGTATACCTTTCACACAAAGAAAACTTTTAAAAACAAAGATGTCTTGTTATAGTTCATATAGGTCTTCTAGGTTAGATAATGTTGATGAAATGTTTAAACAAGCTAGGAATCTTTCATCCTTTGGTAAAGACATAGGTGCATTAACATACCTAGCTTGGGAAAAAGAAATTGATAAAATAAATCCTTGGTTTTATGGAGAGAGTGAATATTATGTTCTTAGCATATATCTCTCTAAGTTAGAAGAGCATGCAAGTGAGTGGTGGGATGAAAGACAATATCATGTTAGGAAAGGTAAAAAGTCCTCCATACTTGATTGGCATGATTTAAAAGCTTGCATGAGAAGAAAGTTTGTGCCTTCAAGCATTAAAAGAAACCTAGAACTAATTAGGGATTGCATTGACGATGGAAAATTATTTCTTGAGAGTTTAAATGATCATGGGTTTCTTCGTAGAGAACTAGAATTTGGGGCAAGACTTAAAGAGATCAAGGATAAGAAAAGAGAAAAAGAGATTGAGAGAAAAGAAAAGGAAGAAAGGAAATAAGAGAAGAGAGAGAAGAAAACGAGAGAAGAGAAGAGAGAAGAAGAGAGGAATTAAGAAGAGAAGAAGAGAGAAGAAGGGAAGAAGAAAAGGAAGACGGAGAAGAAGAGAAAAGAAAAGAAGGAGAAAGAAAAGAAAAAGAGAGAAAAGAAGAAAAGAGAGAAAGGCAAGAAAGAGAGAAGAAAGAAAAGGAGAAATTGTTGCTGATGACAAATTCTATTCTTTCCAAGACTATAGAACCTAAAAGGGAAGGTTTCCAAATCTTTACTTCTTTTCCAATCATGGTTTATTCTTCAAATATGGACTTCTCTTTCAAACAAATTGTCATCTCATATTCTATGCAAACTTTTTCAAAATATGACAATTCAAATCTTGAATTATTCTTATCTTTTAGGAAAGAAATAACTCAAGACAAAAGTGAATTTGGACTTCTAGAATTTCCAAATGTGATAAAACAAAATATTAGAAGTCCTTATTTCCTTGATTTTATAGAAAAATTCTTTCTTGGATTGATATTAATTGAAAATATATTTGATGTTTATTGCAGATTTGTGTTTGATCCAGGAGGAAGAAAAAGTGGATATAAAAGAATAAGGCCACTCCGAGATGGTCATGCTCCCAAAGATTGTGTGGAGCTTCTTCATAAGGCCATTGCCAGATTTGAGGACAAATCTTTTTTTAAGAGGGAGGGTATGATGGAATCCTGCCTGATGTGTTTCTCAATGTCCTCTTTTTGTAGTTTTTCACATTTTATTGTGCACGTATTTTAGCTTGTAAAGAGCATGGGTTACTATAAATACCCAGCTCCTCTCTTGTATTGGTACTTTTGAGATTAATGAGAATTGAGTTTTTCTGAATCAGAAACTATTCTCTCTTGAAAGTCATAGGCTAGAGAGTCCAAACACTCCCTCACTTTCATTTTCCATTCCACCGTACGTGCTTCTCTCTGATCACACATCCTCACCGTTACTTCAATCCGCTTCAGCATAGTGGCGTAACACCTCTTGGCCACACGTCCTCCTTTGTCTCGCGCACAACATCACCGCCTCTTCATTTCACTGCCACGAGGAACATTTCATTTCTCACCTATTCTCTCTCGCAGAACCACGTCTCTCGTCCATTTCTCTCTGGAGAGCTCATCCTCGCGAGCCTTTTGCTTTCATCACAGTAAGCTTCGACACTCACATTTTCTTCTCAGATTTGCATTTTCTCTTTCCGCATCTCCTGACCACATCTAAACCTAGGGTTTCTTCATCATTTTGTCTTTTCCTGCCATTATCACCATTTGTTTTTTATTTTGGCCGATTAAAATCACTCTTGATCCATTCCAAACCTTTTTCACCGTTCAATCTTCATTTTGAACCGATTAATCGGTTCATATTGGGTTTCCTTCCATTTCTAGGGTTTCTATCGAGTTTAACCCTCTATTTCTTGTTCTTCTTCAAGTTTTTGTCATTTTTCCGCTACGTTCATCTCTGGAGGAAGTTTCGAAGGAGCTCGCGACACGCACATTCGTCATCTCCTTGGACGCTTGTCCATCAAACCCCAATACACAAACTGCCGAAAAAACTAACAAAGAAAAACTGCCAAAATTCCAAGCAGGCACCAATTTTATTATCAAACATAGCAAATGAAGACTACCCAAACATTACCAAATGAAAACAACCTAAACGTAAAATTTATATATGAGCCTGCAGCAATTATTATCAGCAAGAACACAATCAACCAACCTCAATGCAGTGGCAGAGGCAGCAGTGGCGGAGGTGATGGATGATAACAGTTGAAAAACTGTTATTTTCATGATTAAAATTGACACTAAAAGCAACCTTTACACTTAGAAACTAGCTTGAAATCATGCTTTTCTTTATATTTTTGGAAATAAGAGAGCTGGACAGGTTTATGCTTGATTTCAGTGTTTTTGTGTAGGTTTTAAGGTGAATTTGGTGAAAGAAGTGAAGAAGGAGAGAGATGAAATCAGAAAAGACAATAAAAAGTGCAAAAGGAGAAGCCGAAGTCACCGCTCAGCGGCAGTTTACCGTTGAGCGGCACTCAGGAGTTTGCGGGAGGTCCGCTGAGGGGCAAAATGGCCGCTGAGGGGAGAAAACAAGTCACGCACTCACCGCTGAGCGGTATTTTACCGCTGAGCGGTACTCTGGAAGTCACGGGAGATCCGCTGAGGGGCAAAATGGCCGCTGAGGGGAGAAAACAAGTCACGCAATCACCGCTGAGCGGTAGTTTACCGCTGAGCGGCACTTTAATGGGCTTGGACTTGACTTTTTGTAATTTACGAATGATACATAAGCTTTAGGGTTTCCTAGGGTTAGGTATCTCTGGCTGGAACGAGGCAAACACTCTCTCTACCACCCCTTTGAAGGAGGATCTTGGATGCTGAGGCTTCCGCTTCACCTTTTTAGGGTTTATTCTTTCATTCTTTCATTGTAATTCATCTAGGTTCACCATGAATATGGTGAACTAACCTCTTTATGTTTGTTGGGGAATCAATGTAGTCTTGTGAAACTCTCATATATGGAATCTGTTTTTACATCTTTTAGTTAAGACTTATGCTTTCTTTCATCATTAGTTAGGGTTTTTCCTCTTTGTTTAATGCTTGCATGGTTTAACTCATTCGATGCATGATTATTGGTTTTGTCGATACGGGAACGTACGGGGAAGTCTAGATCCGGGGAATTTCTCCCAATTTTATATTGGTTGTCGTTAAGCTCCTGTACTTATGAACTGATCATTAGGAATGCTAGGAATTATATGAACTCGTGATTAGGGAGAAGCCTTCTGGAAAGGTACATTAGAGAGTGGCATTAACAATGGTGATTTGATCGTTGAATTCCTAAAATATATGAGAGTGGATAAGATGAAATTGAACCCCAACAACATATCCATACATAAATTTCATTGAAAGTGTTTATCTTTTGCTTTTTGCCATTGATCACAATTCATGCATACATGTTTATTTTCTGTCTTGCATTTTAAACCTCAATTAATTCGTTTGTAAGTCTTAGTTAATTAAGAAATCACATAACTAAACTAGGCCGTGAGTCCTTTGGGAAGAACGATACTTGGTCTTACCAAGTTTTATTACTTGAACGATTCGGTCATACTTGCCGATTGAAAACAAGTTTGTGACATCATAATTTGGTGTTCATAAATTTGTCCATCAAGTTTTTGGCGCCGCTGCCGGGGACTCGTGGTTTAACTGGTTAATTTTTGTGATTATTAATTATCTTTGACTTATTTTTTTATTTTATTTTTAAATTTCGAATTTTTATTTTATTTTATTTTTTCTGTTTTCTGTCTTTATTTTCTGAATCTTATATTTTCTTTTATATCTTTTTGTGCTAACCAAATCTTCTAGGGTTTTGTGTTCTTGTGTATGCAGGAGGCAATTTGAACTAGGAGCAAGAAAACAACAGAACCGTTGCTTGAAGGATCAGAAGACAGTAGACGGAGGAGAAGAATCAGAACATCTAGAGAACTTTTCCCTCCTCCGGAAACTTTGTTGCAACCATCACCACAAGGTTCTGACAATAGCACAGAAAATATGGAGAATAATCATATCAGAAGAACTCTTGCTGATTACACCAATGTAGCTGGACCTCAACATTTTAACAGCATAGCTAGACCTAGAGTCAATGCAGCCAATATGGAGGTCAAACCAGCATTGATCCAACTGGTGAAGAGTAATCAATTCAATGGGTTATCTCATGAAAGCCCATATGAGCACCTTACTACATTTAATGAAATTTGCAACACAGTGAAAATCAATGGGGTGCCAGACGAAGCAATCAAACTTAGTTTGTTTCCTTTCTCATTGGGAGGCAATGCTAAGCTTTGGTTGAACTCTTTTCCAGAAGGAAGTTTCACAGAGTGGGAAGCAGTGGTAACAAAGTTTTTGAACAAGTACTTTCCACAATCAAAGGTGACAAAAGGCAAGCAAGAGATATCTTCATTTAAGCAGGGCATGGAAGAATCACTGGGGCATGCATGGGATAGATACAAAAGTCTGCTAAGAAAAACACCCATGCATGGCTTTGAAGAACAGGAAGTAGTCTTAACTTTCCTTGGAGGGCTTGGTTCACAAACCAAAATGATGCTTGATGCCTCAGCAGGAGGCAATATTAAATGGAAAACTCCAGAGGAAGCTATAGAAATTATTGACAACATGGCTACTAGTGATAATGAGCTCAACAACGAAAGAGGAGTTCCTATGCAACAAAAAGGGGTTCTCCAATTACAGACACATGATGCCTTGCTAGCTCAAAATAAAATTCTAACTCAACAGCTGGAGACTCTGACTAAAACTCTTGCATAATTACCTAAAGAGTTGAAAACTGCTGCACAGGTGCAAACTCAGTTGTGCGAATTATGTGGAGGTGATCATATCAATGGTCAATGTGCTTTTCCAGTGGAGGCCTTGGAGGATGTTAATTTCATGGCTAATCAATTTCCATACCGTCAAGGGAATTACAATCAAGGGTGGAAACCACATCCAAGCATTGGTCAAGGACAAACTGGGCAAGCAAATCAATATAATAAGCAGCAGCAACCAACCTTTTGGCAACAGTTATCTATGCTTAATGAAAAATCAACAAGGTTGGAAGAAACTCTTCAGCAATTCATACAGAAAACCGAATCTTCTCAAAAGAGCACTGAAGCTGCTATAAAGAATTTGGAGATTCAAATGGGTCAGATTACCAAGCAATTGGAAGAAAGGCCAAATAGAAATTTTGGGGCTAATACTGAGGTTAACCCTAGAGAAGAGTGCAAAGTGGTAAAGAGTGTGAATGAAGAGATAATTGAGTTAGAAGAAGGAGAAACAGAAGAAAGAAGAGAAATAGAGAGCAAAAACAATTTTCCGTTTCCAATAAATCAAGAGAAACAAATGGATTTCACAGAATTATTCAGAATGGTGGATAATAAAGCACCTTGGGAACAGATTTTACAGAAAATTGCAGTTTACACAAAATCTGATGAAGAAATTTCTACAAAGAAGAGACGTAGAGATGATGAGGAAAAAGAGTGTATAACTGTTAAGAAAGAGTCATTCCCTCCTAAAGCGTCAGATCCAGGTAGTTTTTCTATCCCTTGTACTATAGGGAAGAAAAAGGTAAAGAAAGCTCTCCTTGATTTAGGTTCAAGTGTTAACTTGATACCTTATTCTTTACTGGAGCAAATCGGCAATGTTAAAATGAAACATGCAAAGATTAAAATAGAATGGCCGATGGATCTTCAAAGGAGCCATGTGGGATTGTAGAGGACATTATAGTTTGTGTTGGCAAACTTCAGTTCTTGGCAGACTTTGTGGTGATGAAGATGGAGACTGAGAAGATACCTATCATACTTGGAAGACCGTTTATGAAAACGGCCAGGGCTATCATAGATGTAAATGAAGGTATAGTGGTGCTCCAGGATAGAGAGGAGAGAGTGGTGGTAGATGTTTTCAAAGATGAGATGCAAGCAAAGGAGGAAGAAGCTAGTTATAAAGCTGCATTTCGAGATGCACCCATGACTAGCCGTAAAGATGAAAATCTTGAGGTTTCAGGTAACCATTGTTTGTTGTTTCAGGTACCCAAGGTAGAAGAGATTGGAAGAGGAGAAGAAATTCCTAGAGACTGGAAGAAAAGAAGACTCCAACTTGGCACACCTGTTAGAATCAAGAACAAGTTGTGGGTTGTGAAGGGCTTTAAAGAGAAGGAGATGATAGAGATAGAGTCTCCATGTTCTAGAAGAACCAAAACAGTTCAAAGGAAACAGCTGAGGAGTTGGTGGAATAACAACATCAATTACAAAGAAGATGGAACTTGAACTTTATTGGGTCAAGCTAATGACATTAAAAGAGCGCTTGCTGGGAGGCAACCCAGTGAATTTAAAAACTTTTGATTTGGTTTTGTAATTTTTTTTTTTATTTGTGAACATTATTTCTGTATTTATTTTGTTGGATATAGCATCTACTGAAGGATGCTAGGTGGTTAAGTATCTACTGAAGGATACAATGGCAGTAACACCTACTGATGAGTGTTGGTGGATTTTGGGTCAGGCTCGTGACGTTAAACAAGCGCTACCTGGGAGGCAACCCAGTTGATTGAATATTTCTGTTTGTTTGTTTTAGTTAGGGTTTGCATAAGCATTTTTGAACATTGAATTGTAGGGAGCCAGTGAGGGGCATGTCTAGGAGGCACGTAGGTTAAGAAAAGAAGGAGAAGAGCACTTCACGAAAGTGCCGCTGAGTGGTACTTTACCGCTGAGCGGTACTCTCGCAGAATAGGGTTTTAGTTCCCCTTAGCGGGACCCGAGCCCATTAGGGTATTTTTAAACCCTAAGCTGCGCATTCTCTCACACTTTCAGACTTTTCTTTGCACAAACACTCCCACATACCTTCTCCAAGGTTTTCCACATCTTTTCACTCTTCCCTCTTAAGAAAATTTCTCTTCCACTCACTTTTTCACTAGTGTGCCATCAAAGTTTGGGGTTGGGAGAGAGCATTCTAGCTTGGAAGCATTCTCATTGCATCTAGTATCTCCACCCAAGTAAGTAAAATGCATTTTGTTCATTCTAGGGTTTTTGATTTTGAATATGATTGTCAAAGCATGAAGATTTAGGGGTTTTGATTTCTTTGCATGATTTGATGATATATTTGATGTTTGAACCGATTAAACTGCATGATTATGAACTGGAAAACTGAAAATTGCATTTGGGTGGAGTTAGGAAAGCTTTAAAACAGGGTTTTCAAAAATCTGCAGAGTTACCGCTGAGGGGTAAACTGCCGCTGAGCGGCACTCTGCCAGATTTGATTTTTTTTGGTTTTGTGTGATCTGGAATGTGGTACTGGTGGCGCTGAGGGGAAATTCTGGCCCTCAACGGTGGTTTAGCTTCGAAAGGAGTTGTGTTCTGTGTTTTACTAATGATTAACATCATGTTCTGTGGTTTGGTTTTGTGTTTTGAATGTAGGAATGGCATCCTCATCCGGAAAAAGATTGAAAACCATGGCAAACAAGAGAAAGGAAAAGGAACCAGAGCAACCCCATTCTAGCAGGTTCCTCTCTAGGAAACATGAGAAGCACTTTAAAGTGGTTCAGGACAGGAGACTTCTGATGGAGAGAAAGGTTGGAATGATACCTAACTTTGCTCCTCAATTTGGAGAGCAAGTGTTAGGGAATGATTGGGGAAAGCTAGCCACTTATCCTGCACCTGCCAATATAGTTGTGGTTAAGGAATTTTACACCAATGCAAAGAAGATTGGTGATTATCCAGCTGAGAATTATTTGGGCTATGTCAGAGGCCATGCTATCAGGTATGATCCTGATTCAATTAATAACTTTCTGGACACTGTATGGGCTGATGAGCAGTGCCAGTTTGCTCTTTGCATGGAGGAAGGTGCTGATTATGAGGATGTGGAGAGAGTACTGTGTATACCTGGAGGACACTTCCAAAGGAATAGATCTGGCTCAGTGGTTAACATTAGGAGGACGGATTTGACTCCTCTTGCAAAGTATTGGATGGCGTTTTCTCATGCCAACATTCAGCCATGTTCACATGTGTCAGATATTACTCTCAGCAGGGCATTTTTCATTTATTGTGCTATCAGAAATTTGAATGTTAATATTGGGCAGGTTATAGCTGATGAGATTAGTGTGTGCGCTAACACTTCAAACAACAAAGCACCACTAGGACATCCTTCTTTGATCACGCACCTTTGCAAGATAGCTGGGGTGGACACTTCTGCTCCACCTTTTGAGAGGCCAAGAAAAGCTATTGATGAGGCCTACTATAGACAGTACTGTGGAGGTGATGATGAAGCTCAGCCAGTTCCACCACGCCGTGCTCGTAGAGAGAGAGGGCCAGCACAGAGCCAGACATCTGCTGAGACACATGAAGCAGAGCCATTCCAGATGAGGGACATGTATATGTCTCTTATAGGGGCTCAGTTGCAGTCCATTCACAGAGGGCAGGTGGCCACTGCTGAGATGATTGTGGGGATGTATGATACACCTCCAGCCCACAGGTGGACTATGGATGAATTCCATAATGTGGTAGCTTGGCCAGAGGAGCCAGTGCATGGAGGAGGAGCTGGAGCAGCTGAAGCTTCAGCTAGAGATATGGAAGAAGATGAAGCTGATGAGGATGATGCATTTGAAGATGATGCAGATGAGGAGGAAGAGGAAGATACAGAGGACAGCTCAGATTGATGAGGAGCTGAGATAGCATTTACTGATGAATGCTATCATGTGCTTATGCTTTGTGGTTTAAGTTTTCTGAACATATTTGTTTTTGTTTTTAGATTAGGGCTGATGTACTCTATTTGAAACCTGGTTTGTTGTGATGGTTTGCTATTAACTGTGATGTTGTGATAAGTAATACTGAATGATGCTTATGATTAACTGATGTTGAGATGATGTGCACATTAAAATGCTTATACAGGTAATTCACAAGCTTTGTGAACAAATGCATGATATCATGATTGTGATTGTGAAATTAAGCAGGATGTGTATGTCAAATGTGAATGAGCTTATATGTGAGATTTTGAGCTCCAGAGTTGTTATTGTTGAATGCTATTATTTTGAATGCATGAATGGTTTTGCCCAGGTTTTCTATGATTGAATCAATTGCTTGTTTTGCATCATGTGATCAAGGCCATTTGTTGAAAACCTTTTTATTGGCCAAATTCATAAAATTAGCCCACTAAAAGTGAACACTGTGTGTTCTATCCTTTGAACCCTTAGCATTGAATATACATTGAAAACCCTTTGATTGAAAAATCTTTACCTTGAGTTAAGTAGAAAATCTTGTGTGGTATTGTTAAATGTTCAAGTTTGGGGTTGTTGGGAAAAACATGAAAAGCATTGAGCTAAGAGTTAAAAAGTAAGAATATGTAGAGAAAAAGAAAAGAAAAGAAAAAGAAGTAAAGCTCAATGCAAAGGCAAAAGAAAGTTGGGAATGAATAAGATGATTGTGTTGTTATGATTCTATTAACTCAAGGATTTTGTGATCTAGAAAAACCAATCTTCTTGTTAGCTCAGCCACGTTATAAGCCATAGAAAAGTCCTTGTGATGATGCATGCTTGTGAATGTTTTTGATTGTGGTAAAATGAAAGGCAAAGTTAATTCATGTAACATTGTGATAGTAGAGTGAATGAGTGATCATCTCTTATACACTTGAGTGTGAGTGAAACACTTGACTGAGTGAGGAAATATCACATGAACACATGAACATCCATGTTTAATTGATTGATCATTCATGAAAATAGCATTTGTTGGAATTTAAATGACTTTGTGAACACTAAAGCATGTGCACATCTTGATTGAACTCTTGGTCATAAGTTTGAGTGAAGTTTTTGCTTATCTTGAAAAGAAGATTTTTGAATGAAGTGAATCATCATATGAATTGGTTTAAAGATAGAGTTACATCTTATTTGCTTGAGGACAAGCAAAGTTTTAAGTTTGAGGTTGTGATAACAGTTGAAAAACTGTTATTTTCATGATTAAAATTGACACTAAAAGCAACCTTTACACTTAGAAACTAGCTTGAAATCATGCTTTTCTTTATATTTTTGGAAATAAGAGAGCTGGACAGGTTTATGCTTGATTTCAGTGTTTTTGTGCAGGTTTTAAGGTGAATTTGGTGAAAGAAGTGAAGAAGGAGAGAGATGAAATCAGAAAAGACAATAAAAAGTGCAAAAGGAGAAGCCGAAGTCACCGCTCAGCGGCAGTTTACCGTTGAGCGGCACTCAGGAGTTTGCGGGAGGTCCGCTGAGGGGCAAAATGGCCGCTGAGGGGAGAAAACAAGTCACGCACTCACCACTGAGCGGTATTTTACCGCTGAGCGGTACTCTGGAAGTCACGGGAGATCCGCTGAGGGGCAAAATGGCCGCTGAGGGGAGAAAACAAGTCACGCAATCACCGCTGAGCGGTAGTTTACCGCTGAGCGGCACTTTAATGGGCTTGGACTTGACTTTTTGTAATTTACGAATGATACATAAGCTTTAGGGTTTCCTAGGGTTAGGTATCTCTGGCTGGAACGAGGCAAACACTCTCTCTACCACCCCTTTGAAGGAGGATCTTGGATGCTGAGGCTTCCGCTTCACCTTTTTAGGGTTTATTCTTTCATTCTTTCATTGTAATTCATCTAGGTTCACCATGAATATGGTGAACTAACCTCTTTATGTTTGTTGGGGAATCAATGTAGTCTTGTGAAACTCTCATATATGGAATCTGTTTTTACATCTTTTAGTTAAGACTTATGCTTTCTTTCATCATTAGTTAGGGTTTTTCCTCTTTGTTTAATGCTTGCATGGTTTAACTCATTCGATGCATGATTATTGGTTTTGTCGATACGGGAACGTACGGGGAAGTCTAGATCCGGGGAATTTCTCCCAATTTTATATTGGTTGTCGTTAAGCTCCTGTACTTATGAACTGATCATTAGGAATGCTAGGAATTGTATGAACTCGTGATTAGGGAGAAGCCTTCTGGAAAGGTACATTAGAGAGTGGCATTAACAATGGTGATTTGATCGTTGAATTCCTAAAATATATGAGAGTGGATAAGATGAAATTGAACCCCAACAACATATCCATACATAAATTTCATTGAAAGTGTTTATCTTTTGCTTTTTGCCATTGATCACAATTCATGCATACATGTTTATTTTCTGTCTTGCATTTTAAACCTCAATTAATTCGTTTGTAAGTCTTAGTTAATTAAGAAATCACATAACTAAACTAGGCCGTGAGTCCTTTGGGAAGAACGATACTTGGTCTTACCAAGTTTTATTACTTGAACGATTCGGTCATACTTGCCGATTGAAAACAAGTTTGTGACATCATAATTTGGTGTTCATAAATTTGTCCATCAATGGACAAATTTATGAACACCAAAATATGATGTCACAAACTTGTTTTACAATCGGCAAGTATGGACTACTTCTTCTTCTTTGAAACCATGCATGGGCGTTTTTCGTAACAGGCTTTTATATCTGTCCCATGCATGCCCCAGTGATTCTTCCATGCCCTGCTTAAATGAAGAAATCTCTTGCTTTCCTTTTGTCACCTTTGATTGTGGAAAGTACTTGTTTAAAAACTTTGTTACCACTGCTTCCCACTCTGTGAAACTTTCTTCTGGGAAGGAATTCAACCAAAGCTTAGCATTGCCTCCCAATGAGAAAGGAAACAAGCTAAGTTTGATAGCTTCGTTTGGCACCCCATTAATTTTGACTGTGTTGCAAATCTCATTGAATGTAGTGAGGTGCTCATATGGGCTTTCATGAGATAACCCATTGAATTGATTGCTCTTCACCAGTTGAATCAGTGCTGGTTTGACCTCCATATTAGCTGCATTGACTCTAGGTCTAGCTATACTGTTAAAGTGCTGAGGTCCAGCTATATTGGTGTAGTCAGCAAGAGTTCTTCTAACATTGTTGTTCTCCATATTTTCTGTGCTATGAACAGAACCTTGTGGTGATGGTTGCAACAGAGTTTCCGGAGGAGGGAAAAGTTCTCTAGATGTTCGGATTCTTCTCCTCCGTCTACTCTCGTCTAAACCTTCCAGAAGAGGTTCTGTTGTTTTCTTGCTCGTTGTTCTAATTGCCTCTTGCATGCACAAGGAAACAAAACCCTAGAAAAGATTTGTTAGCACAAAAAGATATAGGAAAAGATATATATTCAAAAGATAAAAGATTCAGAGGATAAGATAAAATAAAATAAAATAAAATCTAATCTAATCAAATCAAATAAAATAAAATAAAATCTAATCTAATAAAAACCGAAAAAATAAAAACAGAAAATAAAAACAGAAATTCAAAATTAAAGTCAAAGATAATCAATAATCACACAAATTAACCAGTTAAACCACGAGTCCCCGGCAACGGCGCCAAAAACTTGATGGACAAATTTATGAACACCAAAATATGATGTCACAAACTTGTTTTACAATCGGCAAGTATGACCGAATCGTTTCAAGTAATAAACTTGGTAAGACCAAGTATCGTTCTCCGAAAGGACTCACGGCCTAGTTTAGTTATGTGATTTGTTGATTAGCTAGGACTTAAGAACGAAATAATTGGATTTTAATATGCAAAAGACGAAATTAAACATGTATGCATGAGGTTGATCAATGGCAAAAGCAAAAGACACGCACTTTCAATGAAAGATATATATGAATATGTTGTTGGGGTTCAATTTCATCTTATCCACTCTCATATATTTTAGGAATTCAACATTCAAATCATCATTGTTAATGCCACTCTCTAAAGTACCTTTCAAGAAGGCTTCTTCCTAATTATGAGTTCATACAATTCCTAGCATTCCTAATAATTAGTTCATCAAGTGCAGGAGCTTAAGGCAACCAATATACTTATTGGGAGAAATTCCCCGGATCTAGACTTCTCTGTACGTTCCCGTATCGACAAAATCAATAATCATGCATTGAATGAGTTAAACAAAGCAAGCATTAAGCAAAGAGGAAAAACCCTAACTAATGATGAAAGAAAGCATAAATCTTAGATTAAGATGCAAGCACAAATTCCATATATGAGAGCTTCAAAAGATTACATTGATTCCCCAACAAACATACAAGGTTTAGTTCACCATATTCATGGTGAACCTAGATGAACAATAATGAAAGAATGAAAGATAAAACCCTAGAAAGGTGAAGAGGTAGCCTGAGCATCCAAGATCCTCCTTCAAAGGGGTGGAAGAGAGAGTGTTTGCTTCGTCTTTGCCAAAGATACAAACCCTAGGACGTCCTAAAGCTTATATACTATTCTAAAATTACAAAAAATCTAGGTCCAAGCCCATAAGTGTGCCGCTCAGCGGTAAAGTGCCGCTCAGCGGTAAGTGCGTGAGTAGTTTCTTCCCCTCAGCGGCCATTTTGCCCCTCAGCGGTCCTCCCGTGAGCTCCTGAGTGCCGCTCAGCGGTAAACTGCCGCTGAGCGGTACTTGCGACTTCTCCTTTTGCACTTTTTGATGTCTTTTCTGATTCCATCTCTCTCCTTCTTCACTTCTTTCACTAAATTCACCTTAAAACCTGCACAAAAACACTGAAATCAAGCATAAACCTGTCCAGCTCTCTTATTTATGAAAATATGAAGAAAAGCTTGATTTCAAGCTAGTTTCTAAGTATAAAGGTTGCTTTTAGTATCAATTTTAAGCATGAAAATAACAGTTTTTTATCTGTTATCACAACCCCAAACTTAGAACTTTCCTTGTCCTCAAGCAAACAAGATGTAGCTCAATCTTCAACCAATTCATATGATGGTTCACTCATTCAAAAATTCTCTTTTTCAAGATAAGTAAAAACTTCACTCAAACTTATGACCAAGAGTTCAATCAAGATGTGCACATGCTTTGGTGTTCACAAAGTCATTTAAATTCCAACAAATGCTATTTTTCATGAATGATTAATCAATTAAGCATGGATGTTCATGTGCTTATGGAATATTTCCTCACTAGGTAAATTGTTTCACTCAACACACAAGTGTATAAGAGGTAAAGTGTTTCACTCATTCACTCCACTATCACAATGTTACATGAATCAACTTTGCCTTTCATTTTACCACAATCAAAAACATTCACAAGCATGCATCATCACAAGGACTTTTCAATGGCTTATAATGTGGCTGGGCTAACAAGAAAATTGGTTTTTCTGGATCACAAAATCCTTGAGTTAAGAGAATCATAATCAACACAATCATTCTTATTTTTCCCAACTTGCCTTTTGCATTTGCATTGAGCTTTGCTTCTTTTTTTTCTTTTCTTTTCTTTTTCTTTGCATATTCTTACTTTTTAGCTATTAGCTCAATGCTTTTCCTTTCTCATGTTTTCCCAATAACCCCAAACTTGAACATTTAACAATACCACACAAGATCTTCTACTTAACTCAAGGTAAAGATTTTCAATCAAGGGTTTTCAGTGTATGTTCAAGGCTAAGGGTTCAAAGGATAGAACACAAAGTGTTCTCTTTTAGTGGGCTAACTTTATGAATTTGGCCAACAAAAAAAAAGTTCCAACAAACGGCCTTGATCATATGATGCAAAACAAGCAGTTGATTCAATCATAGAAAACCTGGGCAAAGTCATTCATGCTTTCAAAGTAATAACATTTAACAATAACAACTCTGGAGCTCAAAACCTCACATATAAGCTCATTCACATTTGACATACACATCCTGCTTAATTTCACAATCACAATCATAATATCATGCATTTGTTCACAAAGCTTGTGAATCACCTGTATAAGCATTTTAATGTGCACGTCATCTCAACATCAATCAATCAATAAGCATCATCAAGCATTACTTATCAAACAACCACAGTTAATAGCAAACCATCACACAAACCAGGTTTCCAATAAAGTACATCAAACTCTAATCTAAAAACATAAAATACTTACAGAATACTGGGTTGCCTCCCAGTAAGCGCTTGTTTAACGTCACGAGCCTGACCCAAACTTTCAAGGATCAACCAACAACATCATTGTGGAAAATTGTTGCACCTCTCCCCCTATATAGGGTTTGAGACGTTGACCATTCACCACCCAACTTCTCTGTGGATCATCAGCAGCTGGATTAAATATTTCAATTGCTCCATGCGGATGCACTTCTTTTATCACAAATGGTCCTGACCATTTTGACTTCAGCTTCCCAGGAAATATCTTCAATCTTGAATTGAACAATAGTACCTGTTGTCCTGGATTGAAAACTCTATTCACCAACTTCCTATCATGATAAAATTTAATCTTGTCTTTGTAAGCCTTGGATGAATCATATGCATGTAATCGCGTTTCTTCAAGCTCCAAAATCTGCCTTCTGCGTGTGCATTGAGTTTCATAAGGATCAAAATTCAAGAATTTCAAAGCCCATAATGCTCTATGCTCCAATTCTACTGACAAATGGCATGCTTTCCCATAGACTAATTGAAACGGTGATAATCCCATAGACGTCTTCATTGTTGTCCTATAAGCCCAAAGAGCATCATCCAATTTGAGAGACCAATCCTTTCTTGATGAAGTCACTATTTTTTCCAGGATCCTTTTTATCTCCCTGTTAGACACCTCAGCTTGTCCATTGGTTTGTGGATGATAAGGTGCAGCTACCTTATGTTTTACTCCATAGTGTTTGAGTACTTTCTCTAGCTGATAATTGCAAAAATGAGATCCTCCATCACTGATCAACACTCTTTGAGTACCAAAACGTGAGAATATCTGCCTCTTCAGGAATTTAATTACCGTGCTAGCATCATTTTTAGGACAAGCTAATGCTTTCACCCATTTACTCACATAATCCACTGCTACCAGAATATATTCATTGTTGAAAGATGGAGGGAAGGGTCCAACAAAGTCAATACCTCAACAATCAAAAACCTCAACCTCTAAAATACCTTGTAAAGGCATCTCATGACGTTTAGTGATTGTCCCTGCTCTTTGACATTTATCACAATTTCTAGCATGATTATGGGCATCTTTAAATAAAGTTGGCCAATAAAACCCTGATTGAAGGACTTTTTCTGCTGTTCTTTCTCCATTAAAATGTCCTCCATAAGGTGAATCATGACAATGCCAGAGAATTCCTTCTGCTTCTTCATTTGTAACACATCTCCTCAGAAGATTATCTGCTCCAATTTTGAACAAATAAGGATCATCCCAAACAAACTGCTTGGCATCATGCAGAAATTTCTTTCTTTGTTGCCAAGTTAAATCTTCCGGCATGACCCTTGCAGCTTTGAAATTAGCCATATCAGCAAATCAGGGCCTCTGCTGAATATACATGAGTGATTCATCTGAAAAAGATTCCCAGATTTCAGACTCCTTGCTAGTGAGCTCATTGTTGACTAACCGTGACAAATGATCAGCAATTGAGTTCTCACTTCCTTTCTTATCACGGATTTCTACATCAAATTCTTGCAATAGTAGTACCCATCTAATCAGACGTGGCTTAGAATCTGGTTTTGTCAACAAATATTTGATAGCTGCATGATCTGTATAGACAGTCACCTTAGACCCAATAAGATAAGGTCTAAATTTCTCTAGAGCATACACAATGGCAAGAAATTCTTTCTCTGTGGTAGCATAATTCAATTGAGCATCGTTCAGAACCTTGCTAGCATAATAAATTGGATGAAACTTTTGTTCTTTCCGCTGGCCAAGGACAACTCCTATTGCATAATCACTTGCATCACACATTAATTCAAAATTTTGATTCCAATCTGGCACTACAATTACTGGAGCTGACACTAACTTCTTCTTCAATATGTCGAAAGCTTTCAGACAGTCTTCATTCATCACAAAAGGAGCATCCTTCATCAAAAGATTACTCAATGGTTTAGCAATTTTTGAGAAATCTTTGATGAATCTTCTATAAAACCCAGCATGACCAAGAAAACTTCTAATCCCCTTTACATTTGTTGGTGGAGGTAGATTCTCAATGACTTCTACTTTAGCTTTGTCTACCTCAATTCCTTGAGTAGAGATTTTATGCCCCAATACAATTCCTTCAGTTACCATGAAATGACATTTCTCCCAATTAAGAACAAGATTTGTCTGAACACATCTTTTGAGGACAGTGTTCAAATTAGCCAAACATCTTTGGAAAGAATTTCCAAAAACTGAGAAATCATCCATGAATACTTCAATGCATTTTTCTAAGAGATCTGCAAAAATTGCCTGCATACACCTCTGAAACGTAGCTGGAGCATTACATAATCCAAAAGGCATCTTTCTATATGCAAAGATACCAAAAGGACAAGTAAAAGCCGTCTTCTCCTGGTCTTTTGGATCTACCACAATTTGATTGTATCCAGAATATCCATCTAGAAAACAATAGAAAGCATGCCCTGATAACCTTTCTAACATCTGATCCATGAAAGGAAGAGGAAAATGATCTTTCCTAGTAGCTTTATTCAGCTTCCTGTAATCAATGCACATACGCCAGCCAGTAACTGTCCGAGTAGGAATAAGTTCATTATTATCATTATAAATTACTGTCATCCCACCTTTCTTTGGAACCACCTGTACTGGACTCACCCATTCACTATCAGAGATTGGATAGATGATACCCGCTTCTAGCAGTTTCAACACTTCTTTTCTGACCACCTCCTTCATAATAGGATTTAACCTTCTCTGTGGTTGAGCACTTGGTTTATAATCTTCTTCCATAAAAATCTTGTGCATGCAATAAGTTGGGCTAATACCTTTGAGATCTGATATTGACCACCCAATTGCTTCTTTGTTGGCTTTCAAAATTTCTATCAACTGCTCTTCTTCTTGTAGAGATAAAGAGTTATTGATGATGACTGGCTTTGTTCCATCTTCTTCTAGAAAAACATATTTCAGATGTGATGGCAATCTTTTCAATTCTGGTGTCTGTGCTTTGACTGCTTCTTCCTTATCAATTATTTCGAATATTGGATCTTCCTCCGGACTCTTTTTCAATGTTTCCAAGTCCATCAGACATTCATCAATCAATTTCTCTTCTTCTTCATCTAAATCTTCACATGCATCAATGAGAGTTTTTTCCAATGGAGAAATATTTCGCACCATCCTTTCTTGCACCATACAAACTTCATCAAGTTCATCAAATTGAAAACATGCTTTGTCATCATTTGGATATGTCATGGCCTTGGATACGTCAAAAGTGACTTCTTCATTATCAACTCTCATTTTAAGCTTACCATTCTCTACATCAATCAAAACTCTAGCAGTCTTCATAAAAGGCCTCCCAAGAATAAGAGGAACATCACTATTCCCTTCCATCTCCATCACAATAAAATCCACTAGGAATACAAATTTGTCAACCTTCACTAGAACATCTTCAACCACTCCATATGGATATTTAAGAGACCTGTTCGCCAATTGAAGAGGCATACTGGTTGGTTTAATTTCCAACCCCTGAATTGTTCTGCACATGGAAAGCGGCATTAGATTAATGCTAGCTCCCAAATCAATCAATGCTCTTCCAACTTTCACATCTCCTATGGTGCATGGAATAGTGAAACTTCCTGGATGTTTAAGTTTAGGAGGTAGTTTCTGTATGATTGCACTGCAGTTACCCTGTACATTGATAGTTTCCTTTTCAATGTACTTGTGTTTCTTTGTGAGGAGTTCCTTCAAAAACTTTGCATATGCTGGCATCTGTTGCAATGCTTCAGAGAATGGTATAGTGATCTCCAGCTTCTTAAACAACTCCATGAATCTTTCCAACTGCTTTTCTTTCTCCTTCCTTGAATAACTCTTTGGATAAGGAAGTGGCTTTTCATAATCTTTTTCTTTTTGTCTCTCCTCTCTCTCTTCTCTCTCTTTTTTTCTCTCCTCTCCTCTTCTTTTTTTTTTCTTTTTCTCTCTCTCAACTCTTTCTTTCCACTCACATGTTTCTTTTTCACTCTCACTCTCATTTTCTTTCTCCTCTCTTTCTTTTTTTCTCTCCTCTAACATTCTACCACTTCTGGTCACAACAGTTTTACACTCCTTTCTGAGATCATCATGTTTCATCTTGTCAACTATTCTCTCAACATAAACCTCCATATTTTTAAATGCAGCATCCACATGCTGACAATAAGACTCATTCGTCTTCAAGAATCTTTGGAAAGTCTCTTCAAGTTTTGTTGTTTTCTCAACTGGAGTAGATTGCATTTGCCATTTTTGTTGTTGCACTTGAACCATTGAGACCTGTTGTATTTCCTGTGGTATTTGAGAAAGCTTCATAATTACCTCTTCAAGCTGTTGAGAGATAATTGTATTTTGAATAAGCAAAGCATCATTTGATTGTAACAACTCCTTCTGACTAAGATATCCTCTTTCAATGTTGAAATCGTTGTCACTAGTAGCCATATTTTCAATAATTTCAGTTGCTTCCTCTGAAGTTTTCCAGTTAATGTTTCCTCCTCCTGAGGCATGAAGCATCATCTTAGTTTGTGAACCAAGACCTCCAAGGAAAGTTAGGACTACTTCTTCTTCTTTGAAACCATGCATGGGCGTTTTTCATAACAGGCTTTTATATCTGTCCCATGCATGCCCCAGTGATTCTTCCATGCCCTGCTTAAATGAAGAAATCTCTTGCTTGCCTTTTGTCACCTTTGATTGTGGAAAGTACTTGTTTAAAAACTTTGTTACCACTGCTTCCCACTCTGTGAAACTTTCTTCTGGGAAGGAATTCAACCAAAGCTTAGCATTGCCTCCCAATGAGAAAGGAAACAAGCTAAGTTTGATAGCTTCGTTTGGCACCCCATTAATTTTGACTGTGTTGCAAATCTCATTGAATGTAGTGAGGTGCTCATATGGGCTTTCATGAGATAACCCATTGAATTGATTGCTCTTCACCAGTTGAATCAGTGCTGGTTTGACCTCCATATTAGCTGCATTGACTCTAGGTCTAGCTATACTGTTAAAGTGCTGAGGTCCAGCTATATTGGTGTAGTCAGCAAGAGTTCTTCTAACATTGTTGTTCTCCATATTTTCTGTGCTATGAACAGAACCTTGTGGTGATGGTTGCAACAGAGTTTCCAGAGGAGGGAAAAGTTCTCTAGATGTTCGAATTCTTCTCCTCCGTCTACTCTCATCTAAACCTTCAAGAAGAGGTTATGTTGTTTTCTTGCTCCTTGTTCTAATTGCCTCCTGCATGCACAAGGAAACAACACCCTAGAAAAGATTTGTTAGCACAAAAAGATATAGGAAAAGATATAGATTCAGAAGATAAAAGATTCAGAGGATAAGATAAAATAAAATAAAATAAAATCTAATCTAATCAAATCAAATCAAATCAAATAAAATATAATCTAATAAAAACCGAAAAAATAAAAACAGAAAATAAAAACAGAAATTCAAAATTAAAGTCAAAGATAATCAATAATCACACAAATTAACCAGTTAAACCACGAGTCCCCAGCAACAGCGCCAAAAACTTGATGGACAAATTTATGAACACCAAAATATGATGTCACAAACTTGTTTTACAATCGGCAAGTATGACCGAATCGTTTCAAGTAATAAACTTGGTAAGACCAAGTATCGTTCTCCCAAAGGACTCACGGCCTAGTTTAGTTATGTGATTTGTTGATTAGCTAGGACTTAAGAATGAAATAATTGGATTTTAATATGCAAAAGACGAAATTAAACATGTATGCATGAGGTTGATCAATGGCAAAAGCAAAAGACACGCACTTTCAATGAAAGATATATATGAATATGTTGTTGGGGTTCAATTTCATCTTATCCACTCTCATATATTTTAGGAATTCAACATTCAAATCATCATTGTTAATGCCACTCTCTAAAGTACCTTTCAAGAAGGCTTCTCCCTAATTACGAGTTCATACAATTCCTAGCATTCCTAATAATTAGTTCAAGTGCAGGAGCTTAAGGCAACCAATATACTTATTGGGAGAAATTTGATGGACGAACGCCCGAGGAGAGGTCGATTGAAGCTGCGCGAACACAAACCGGACCTCCTCGAAGCTTCTCCGACAAAGAATACGCAGCGGAAAATGACAAAAACAGAGGGTTAAACTCGATAGAAACCCTAGAAATGGAAGGAAACCCAATGTGAACCGATTAATCGGTTCAAAATGAAGATTGAACGGCGGAAAAGGTTTGGAACGAATCAAAAGTAATTTTAATCGGCTAAAATCAGAGAAAATGATGAAGGATGAAGAAACCCTAGACAAATGTGCAGATGATTTGGTGACAGTGGAAGAAAGATGAAGAAACTTGTGAATCTGATACTTACGGAGGAGAAGAGATGGATTTGTGATGAAGAATGGCTGGCGACGAGGAAACTCTCGAATGGAAGAACGAAATGTGGTTCTGCGAGATGGAGAAATGAAAGAGAGAATGTGGCTGTGCGTGTCTGATGTGTGAGAAGCAAAGCAAATGATGTGGAATGAGGGAGCGGACGCGTGGCTGAAGAAGGAATTGAAAAACGCTGACGCATGCGAGGTGGCAGCGAAGGAGAGGTAGCGTGGAGGAATGAGTAGCACCGTGAAGTTTAGAGAAATGGAAAAATGAGAGTGTGCTTGGAAGGTGGCTAGAGGGAGTCTTTGGACTCTCTAGCCTGACTTTCAAGAGAGAATGATTTCTGATTTCAGAAAATTTTATTCTCATTAAGCTCAAAAGTCCTAATACAAGAGAGGAGTTGGGTATTTATAGTAACCCATGCTCCTTAAGAACTAAGCTAGAAAATCTAAAAATACAAAAGGAAGACTAAGTCAAATAGGATTCCATCATGCCCTCCCTCTTAAGAAAAGATTTGTCCTCAAATCTGGCAATCGCCTTATGAAGAAGTTCCACACAATCTTTGGGAGCATGGCCATCTTGGAGTGGCCTTATTCTTTTAGATCTAGTTTTCTTCCTCCTGGATCAAACACGAATCTGCAATACACATCAAATATATCTTCGGTTAATATTAATCCAAGAAAGAATTTTTCTTTAAAAACAAGAGAATAAGAACTTCTAATACTTTGATTTGTAATCTTTGAAAATTTTAGAAGTCCAAATTCAATTTTATCTTGAGTTAATTGTTTTCTTAAAGATAACAATAACTCAAGATTTGAATTGTCATATTTTGAAAATGTTTTCATGACAATTGGTTTGAAAGAGAAGTCAAAAATTGAAAAGTAATCAATTATTGGAAAAGAAGTAAAGATTTGGAAACCTTCCCTTTTAGGTCCCACAGTCTTTGAAAGAATAGGATTTGTCATCAGTAACAATTTCTCCTTTTCTTTCTTCTCTCTTTCTTGCCTTTCTCTCTTTTCTTCTTTTCTCTCTTCTTCTCTTCTTAATTCCTCTCTTCTTCTCTCTTTTCTTTTCTCTATTTGTTCTCTCTCTCTCTTCTCTTCTTCTTTCCTTTCTTCTTTTTCTTTTCTCTCAATCTCTCTTTCTCTTTTCTTATCCTTGATCTCCTTAAGTCTTGCCCCAAATTCTAATTCTCTACGAAGAAACCCATGATCATTTAAACTCTCAAGAAATAATTTTCCATCATTAATGCAATCCCTAATTATTTCTAGGTTTCTTTTAATGCTTGAAGGCACAAACTTTCTTCTCATGCAAGCTTTTAAATCATGCCAATCACGTATGGAGGACTTTCTACCTTTCTTAACATGATATTGTCTTTCATTCCACCACTCACTTGCATGCTCTTCTAACTTAGAGAGATATATGCTAAGGACATAATATTCACTCTCTTCATAAAACCAACGATTTATTTTATCAATTTCTTTCTCCCAAGCTAGGTATGTTAATGCTCTTATGTCTTTACCAAATGATGGAAGATTCCTAGCTTGTTTAAACATTTCATCAACTTTATCTAACCTAGAAGACCTATATGAACTATAAGAAGACATCTTTGTTTTTAAAAGTTTTCTTAATCTAAAGGGTTCAAAACTTTCACTTAGACAAGTCCCAGGTAAGAGAGGTGAGCTAAAGAGCTGCTTAAGTACCAAGTCTTGCCTTGCCAGAAATGTCTTAGGCTACTAACTAATTACCCCTTAAACTAAAATCACCTTTAGAAACAAAGTACACAACTCAAACAATCACAAACAATTAAACACAAAAAAAACTAGACTCTTCGAACTCTAATGTGATAAGGCTTAGAGTTTAATCCCTTTTAGCCTAATCATCCTAACCGTGAACACAAAATCAGATAAACACAACACTTAAGAATCCAGCGGACTCTAATGACCCCTACGAGAAACACAAATCAAATCACACATTCATCTATCTACCTATGCTAAAAAATAAAAGCAAATAAAGTTGCCAAGAGTTTGAAAGAGCACCAAGGACTCTTCCAAAGAACTTGGACTTTATAAAAGGCCTTTTGACACAACAAAAATGAAACTAACAGTAGGCTAACACAAGCCTATTACAAACAAATTAAAGGAAAACAATTACAAAAGAAAATAACTATGCTAGGCTGCTACGGTCTTGGTACTGGTCCACTTCATGCTCAACTTTGTTGTTCCACTTTGTGCTTCGGCTATCAATTCTCTTGGTCTTTCCTGATCAGTTTCCTACAAAGTAAATGCATAGAGCTGCAATCAAAATTTTCTTAGCTAGAATGAATTGCACAATGAAAACACATAACAGTAAGAACTTCCCTTTTATTCTCTGGCCTTCACGTGTGCACTTGTTGATCCTGGCAGCTAATAAAATTGTTTTTGCTCTCAAATGACAAACTGCAATCAAATATTCACACTCAATTCAGCAGAGCAACCATCAATGCTATCAATTTCCAGCTAAGACAGAAACAATTAAGTAATCCAGAGGCAACAAAATTAAACAACTCCCCTAATTAAATGGTTGGTCTATCTTGCTGTAAACTCTACTGATATTCTGCTACTGCTTAAAATTCTTGACTCCAAATGTTTATCAGCTCTGCACACAACAACACACATATTCTACACTTTCTCCCTACACTGATTCAGTTCAATTCTGCACACAGAAATTATACCAATTCCAGCAAAATACACATAAACATGGATATTAAACCAGCTGCAAATGGGTGTAATTCAAGACTGAAACCAAACTGATTAAACAATAATTCCAAATTAATCAAACCTGATCAAACCAATGGACAAAAAGTGATATAATGTAATGCAGAACATTCAGCTAAGATTAAACAATGAATTTAAACAGAATAGAAATCTGCACAAATAAATCTCAGCTGTTTAAGCTCTCAAATCATTTTATTGAAATTCTGATATGCACTCATAGGCCAATGTACTCAATTTTCATCAGATTCAAATATATGAAGTTCAAACCTTAATCCAACTGATTAGACAACCACCACAAGCTAATCAAATCAATGGAGAAAGATTAACATGATGCAATGCAGAAATTGGTAGTTAAAACAATGTTGATGCACTTCCAGAAATGCTCATAAAACAATCAGCACATTATTTGAAAATCCTATGCATCTACCAAGTTCCCATAGGTCTTATCAAATCAGAATCAACATTTAACTTGCCCAATTAAACCATGAAATCACAATTCATTTTCAAAACAGTGAATACATCATGAATTCAGCAGGCAATGTTTTAACTAAAATGAATGCAATGACGGTTTAAAGATTCACAAGCACAAATAACAGATCCAGGAAATCCATAATCAATCAAAAAAAAAAAAAAAAAAACAGTGATTGCAGTTCCAGTTGCAACAAATCACAGTTGCTCCAATCTAATTGATCCAATTTCTTTTCCTGCACAATGAACAATCACAAAACAGTTAGATTAACAATGAATTCTCTATTTCAAAGTGCCAAGGAATTTAGGCCAAATTAGCCTTACTACGCTCAAAGCACTGAGGTTTCTTTTTAAAAATTTAAAGCACATAAATGAAAAGGTTTGGAAGGGAGATTCTCCCTTGGCAGTACACAGCTGGAGAGTATTCCAGACCACCACCACCTAAAATGCTACCAAGCACACAAACCTCCTTTCAATTTCCAGAAATCCAGAGTGAAAAAAAAAACTTCTCACGTAATAAAGAAATGGCTAGGCAAAGATCAAAGTCAGAAACCAGAACAGGACAGCCACAAATAAGGACAACACAACAGATCTATTGCTTAAGGCAACTCTAGATCAGATTATGAAAGCAAACAAAAGCTCAATTACAGAACAGCAGATCAGAGTTTACACGTGCACTGAGACAAAACCAGAGTTATCAACCAAGACAAGCAAGAAACAAAGCTATTTAAGAAGAAGGCACAAAAACTGAACCTACCAAAGGATCTAGAACAGATTCATAAAACAAGAAACAGAAACAAGTTGCAATATCATCAAAATTTTAAGCTCAAAGCAATTGAGTGAAACTGTTTGATGAAATGCTAATAGAGAACAACAGTTTTCTGGTGCATCAGATTTCAGAAAAGTTAATTGCACTGGTCTTTCAGCTTTTTATAACTATGTAAATGTTTCTTTTGTCAATTGTTTTTTTTTTTATATGAAAACAGAACGACCAAGCTTTTGCTGCAATGACAACTCATTTTCACTTGCACCAATCACAGATTTCAGAAAAGGCAACCAACTAGCAACTTGTCAATGAAAAATGCCAAAAATTTGGTGGTTTAAAGAGTGAAAATGCTTAGGGAAGTTATAACTCGTGGTTTCTTTGCATCATCAGTTTCAAACAACTAAAACAAACTTGTTTGTAAAGCAAATAGGTGCAGAAACACACTATCTCAAAATTTGACTTAGTCAGCCCCCAAATTACTCAATGTAAGCAACTTAACCACTCAAATTTTGACTCAATGAAATCAAATAGCTTTTGATCAGCTAACTAAACTCAAACAACAATTAAAATTCAAACAAGACACTAGGAAGTTAATGCAAGATGTCCAGCAAAGATCTAATGCTAAACCAGATTAAGAAACGCAAAAAAAACATAGACACAAGCAAAGTAATGCAGATCGGCCAACTGCTGCAACAAGGTTAAACTGTGTTCACAAGTGCTACTAATCTAGGCTATGCCTTTCATTGATCTTTGCAGTATGCACTTGCTTTTTAACAGCAGCTCAAAATCTAGAAATGAATTTATCAAAAGAATCTTGACTAAAACATTTTTCAACTTTAAAGAATCAATTGGACTGGCCAATGGATATCTATCAACCAGCTCATTCATTTAAATGTTTCATTGCTTTTGCGGTGTGATAGAGTTTATACCAAGGCTCAAACACAATTTGACGATCAAATGCACAACTGAAATCAGTTTTAGGACATTCAAAAACTACATCAGTTTCAACCAATGCACATGACTTTTAGACAAAACTGAACTTGGATTTCAAAAGAAAATTTACTCAAAATAGAATGCACCGATTTAAAATGATGAAACACTGACTCAAACACAGAAAAATGCACAGATCAACCAACCTTATCAGAATTTGGAAACCTAAACATATGAAGAGATTCAAAACACGAAACACAACACAAGACAAAGAAGGAAAATGATGACACACGTAAATGAAGAAACGCAACAGAGAAGCGAAACAGAAACGCGAGACAGAACAAGATGAATGAACAAAGACGCGAATACCACTGAAACAAGAATCTAAATAGAGATACTTACCTTCGAAGCGTGTTCGACCTTGCTCTGATACCACTTGATGGACGAATGCCCGAGGAGAGGTCGATTGAAGCTGCGCGAACACAAACCGGACCTCCTCGAAGCTTCTCCGACAAAGAATACGCAGCGGAAAATGACAAAAACAGAGGGTTAAACTCGATAGAAACCCTAGAAATGGAAGGAAACCCAATGTGAACCGATTAATCGGTTCAAAATGAAGATTGAACGGCGGAAAAGGTTTGGAACGAATCAAAAGTAATTTTTATCGGCTAAAATCAGAGAAAATGATGAAGGATGAAGAAACCCTAGACAAATGTGCAGATGATTTGGTGACAGTGGAAGAAAGATGAAGAAACTTGTGAATCTGATACTTACGGAGGAGAAGAGATGGATTTGTGATGAAGAATGGCTGGCGACGAGGAAACTCTCGAATGGAAGAACGAAATGTGGTTCTGCGAGATGGAGAAACGAAAGAGAGAATGTGGCTGTGCGTGTCTGATGTGTGAGAAGCAAAGCAAATGATGTGGAATGAGGGAGCGGACGCGTGGCTGAAGAAGGAATTGAAAAACGCTGACGCATGCGAGGTGGCAGCGAAGGAGAGGTAGCGTGGAGGAATGAGTAGCACCGTGAAGTTTAGAGAAATGGAAAAATGAGAGTGTGCTTGGAAGGTGGCTAGAGGGAGTCTTTGGACTCTCTAGCCTGACTTTCAAGAGAGAATAATTTCTGATTTCAGAAAATTTTATTCTCATTAAGCTCAAAAGTCCTAATACAAGAGAGGAGTTGGGTATTTATAGTAACCCATGCTCCTTAAGAACTAAGCTAGAAAATCTAAAAATACAAAAGGAAGACTAAGTCAAATAGGATTCCATCAAAATTCCTCGGATCTAGACTTCCCCGTACGTTCCCGTATCGACAAAATCAATAATCATGCATTGAATGAGTTAAACAAAGCAAGCATTAAGCAAAGAGGAAAAACCCTAACTAATGATGAAAGAAAGCATAAATCTTAGATTAAGATGCAAGCACAAATTCCATATATGAGAGCTTCAAAAGATTACATTGATTCCCCAACAAACATACAAGGTTTAGTTCACCATATTCATGGTGAACCTAGATGAACAATAATGAAAGAATGAAAGATAAAACCCTAGAAAGGTGAAGAGGTAGCCTGAGCATCCAAGATCCTCCTTCAAAGGGGTGGAAGAGAGAGTGTTTGCTTCGTCTTTGCCAAAGATACAAACCCTAGGACGTCCTAAAGCTTATATACTATTCTAAAATTACAAAAAATCTAGGTCCAAGCCCCTAAGTGTGCCACTCAGCGGTAAAGTGCCGCTCAGCGGTAAGTGCGTGAGTAGTTTCTTCCCCTCAGCGGCCATTTTTCCCCTCAGCGGTCCTCCCGTGAGCTCCTGAGTGCCGCTCAGCGGCAGTTTACCGCTGAGCGGTACTTGCGACTTCTACTTTTGCACTTTTTGATGTCTTTTCTGATTCCATCTCTCTCCTTCTTCACTTCTTTCACTAAATTCACCTTAAAACCTGCACAAAAACACTGAAATCAAGCATAAACCTGTCCAGCTCTCTTATTTCTGAAAATATGAAGAAAAGCTTGATTTCAAGCTAGTTTCTAAGTATAAAGGTTGCTTTTAGTATCAATTTTAAACAATGCATGCTTTGAGCAAAGAGGAAAAACCCTAACTAATGATGAAAGAAAGCATGTATCTTAAAATAAGATGTTTAAACACAAATTCCATATATGAGAGTTTCACAAGATTACATTGATTCCCCAACAACAATACAAGGTTTAGTTCACCATATTAATGGTGAAACTAGATGAACAATAATGAAAGAATGAAAGATAGAACCCTAGTGATGGACAAATTTGTAAGCACCAAAATATGATGTCACAAACTTGTTTCACAATCGGCAAGTATGACCGAATCGTTTCAAGTAATAAACTTGGTAAGACCAAGTATCGTTCTCCCAAAGGACTCACGGCCTAGTTTAGTTATGTGATTTGTTGATTAGCTAAGACTTTAGAACACAATAATTGAAGTTTAATATGCAAAGACGAAAAATTAAATATGTATGCATGAATTGATCAATGACAAAGACAAAAGATAAACACTTTCAAGGAAATATATGAATGAATATGTTGTTGGGGGTCAATTTCATCTCATCCACTCTCATATATTTTAGGAATTCAACATTCAAATCATCACTGTTAATGCCACTCTCTAATGTACCATTCTAGATGGCTTCTCCCTAATCAAATAGTTCATACAATTCCTAGCATTCCTAATGATTAGTTCATGAGTGCAGGAGCTTAAAGGCAACCAATATAATATTGTCAGTATAATATTGGGAGAAATTCCCCGGATCTAGATTTCCCCGTACGTGTCCGTATCAACAAAACCAATAATCATGCATTAGAATGAGTTAAACAATGCAAGCATTGAGCAAAGAGGAAAAACCCTAACTAATGATGAAAGAAAGCATATGTCTTAATTCAAAGATGTACTCAACAAATCCATATATGAGAGCTTCAAGAGATTACTTTGATTCCCCAACAAACATACAAGGTTTAGTTCACCATATTCATGGTGAACCTAGATGAATAACAATGAAAGAATGAAAGAGATAGAAAAACCCGTGAAAGAGAAGAGGAGAGCTGTCACCATCTCCCAATCTACCCCAAGGGGTGGAAGAGAGAGTGTTTGCTTCGTTTCTGCCAAAGATCCCTAACTAAAGGACGTGCAAGCCCTTATATACTAATCTAGAGTTACAAAAGATTACAAAAGCCCAAGCCCAAAAAGTGTCGCTCAGCGCCATTTACCGCTCAGCGGTGGTTACGCGTCTTCTTTCTTCCCCTCAGCGGCCATTTGCCCCTCAGCGGTTCCAACGCCACCTCTTGAGTGCCGCTCAGCGGTAGTTTGCCGCTGAGCGGTGCCTTCGACTTCTCTTTTTGCACTCTTTCTTGTCTTTTCTAATGTCCTCTCTCTCATTCTTCACTTCTTTCACCAAATTCACCTCAAAACCTGCACAAAAACACTCAAATCAAGCATAAACCTGTCCAGCTCTCTTATTTCTGAAAATATAAACAAAATGCATGATTTCAAGCTAGTTTCTAAGTCTAAAGGTTGCTTTTAGTATCACTTTTAAGCATGAAAATAACAGTTTTTCAACTGTTATCACCTAGAAAGAGGAGTAGGTAGCCTGAGCATGCAAGATCTTCCTCCAAGGGGTGGAAAAGAGAGTGTTTGCTTCGTCTTCAGCCACAGATACAAATCCTAGGACATCCTAAAGCTTATATACTATTCTAAAATATACAGAAAATTAGGGTCCAGCCCAAAATAGTGCCACTCAGCGGTAAACTACCGCTCAGCGGTAAGTGCGTGAGTTGATTCTTCCCCTCAGCGACATTTTCACCCCTCAGCGGAGCCAACGTGATTTCCTGAGTGCCGCTCAGCGGTAAACTGCCGCTGAGCGGTAGTTGCGACTTCTCCTTTTGCACTTTTTGAGTTCTTTTCTGATTCCATCTCTATCCTTCTTCACTTCTTTCACCATTTTCACCTTAAAACCTGCATAAAACACTGAAATCAAGCATAAACCTTTCCAGCTCTCTTATTTCCAAAAATATGCACAAAAGCATGATTCCAAGCTAGTTTCTAAGTGTTAAAGGTTTCTTTTAGTATCAATTTTAAGCATGAAAATAACAGTTTTTCAACTATTATCACAACCCCAAACTTAGAACTTTGCTTGTCCTCAAGAAAACAAGATGTAACTCAATCTTCTATCAATCAATACATTGGTTTACTCATTCAAAAATCCTCTTTTCAAGATAAGTAAAAACTTCAATTAAGCTCATGACAAAGACTTCAATCAAGACATACACATGCTTTAGTGTTCACAAAGTCACTTAATATCCAACAAATGCTATTTTTCATGAATGATCAATCAACTAAGCATGGATGTTTATGTGCTCATGGAATATTTCCTCACTAGGTAAAGTGTTTCACTCAAACACAAGTGGATAAGAGGTAATCACTCATTCACTATACTATCTTAATGTCACATGAATTGATTTTGCCTTTCATTTAACCAAAATCAAATGTATTCACAACAATCATCAGCAAACCATCATAACAGGCAAAATTTCCAATTGAGTACATCAAACCCTATTCTAAAAACAAGTGATTGATAAAACAAATCTTACTTTAGTGCTTTGAAAAACTCAGCCCCATCAATGATGCTCTCTCCCAACCCCAAACTTAGATGGAAAACTAGTGAGAAAGTGAGTGGAAGGGAGATTTTCTAAAAAGGAATGAAAGGAAAAATGTAGAGAATCTTTGGAAAAGTGTTTAGGAGTGTGTGTGCAGAGAAGAATCTGAAAATAGAGGCCAAAGCGTGACTTAGGGTATAAAAATACCCTAATGGGCTCGGGTTCCGCTAAGGGGCAACCTAAGCCCATTCTGCGATACCACCGCTCAGCGGCACTTTCGTGTTGTGCTTCTCTTCTTCCTAGCTTACCCTAGGTGCCTTCTATTCATGCCTCTCACTTGCTCCCTCTAATTAAGTTCTCAGATCACTTAAACATTCAATCCCTATCATGCAACTAAAGCAGAATCAAAACAAACAATACAGATAAAATCAATCAACTGGGTTGCCTCCCAGGTAGCGCTTGTTTAACGTCACGAGCCTGACCCAAAATCCTCCAGCACCCTTCAGTAGATGCAAATCTTTCTTACCAACACCCATCAGTAGGTGTATACAAACATAGTATCCTTCAGTAGATACTCTTCCACCTAACATCCATCAGTAGATGTAAACCCTGTAACAAACTTATAACAAAAACAAAAATACCCAAAAGTTCAAAATTACATCACCAAACCAAACATTAAGAGTTCTTAAATCACTGGGTTGCCTCCCAGCAAGCGCTCTTTTAACGTCACTAGCTTGACCCAATAAAGCTCATGTTCCATCTTCTTTTTCTTCTTTCTACTGAACTTCTTCAGAAATTTGATCAAACCAGGAACCTGTTGCAATGTCTCCATCATAGGAACTTTAATCTCCAATTTCTTGAAGATTTCCATAAAGCGCTCAAATTTCTTCTTCCTATGATACTTCTTTGGATGAGGAAGAGGTTTTTCATATGATTCTTTCTTTTTTTCTCTCGTCCTCTTTTTCTTTTCTCTCACTTTCTTTTTGCTCTTTTTCTTTTCTCTTATTTTTTTTTACCTTCTCTTTTTCTTCTCAACTTCTTTATTTTCACACAAATTTTCTTTCTCTCTTTTCTCTCAACCACTTCTTTTTCCAACTCAACTTTTTCAACATTTACACTCACTAGCACTTCACACTCTTCCCTGGGGTTAATCTCAGTATTAGCCCCACAATTCTTGTCAAGCCTTTCTTCCAACTGCTTAGTGATCTGACCCACTTGAATCTCCAAGTTTTTAATAGCGGCTTCAGTACTCTTTTGAGAAGATTCAATTTTCTGTATGAATTGCTGAAGAGTTTCTTCCAACCTTGTTGATCTTTCATTAAGTATAGAAATTTGTTGCCATAAGGTTGGTTGTTGCTGTTGCTTGTTATATTCCCCGGATCTAGACTTCCCCGTACGCGCCCGTATCGACAAAACCAATAATCATGCATCGAATGAGATAAACAATGCAAGCATTACGCAAAGAGGAAAAACCCTAACTAATGATGAAAGAAAGCATAGATCTTAAATAAAAGATGTAAAAACAAATTCCATATATGAGAGCTTCAAAAGATTACATTGATTCCCCAACAAACATACAGAGTTTAGTTCACCATATTCATGGTGAACCTAGATGAATAACAATGAAAGAATGAAAGATAAAACCCTAAAAAGGTGAAGAGGAAGCCTCAGCATCCAAGATCCTCCTTCAAAGGGGTGGAAGAGAGAGTGTTTGCTTCGTTCCAGCCAAAGATACCTAACCCTAGGAAACCCTAAAGCTTATATATTATTTGTAAATTACAGAAAATTAGGTCCAAGCCCATAAAAGTGCCGCTCAGCGGTAAGTGCGTGAGTCGTTTCTTCCCCTCAGCGGCCATTTTGCCCCTCAGCGGACCTCCCGTAAGCTCCTGATTGCCGCTCACCGGTAAATTGCCGTTGAGCGGTGACTTCGGCTTCTCCTTTTGCACTTTTTGATGTCTTTTCTGATTCCATCTCTCTCCTTCTTCACTTCTTTCACCAAATTCACCTTAAAACCTGCACAAAAACACTGAAATCAAGCATAAACCTGTCCAGCTCTCTTATTTCTGAAAATATGAAGAAAAGCATGATTTCAAGCTAGTTTCTAAGTGTAAAGGTTGCTTTTTGTGTCAATTTTAAGCATGAAAATAACAGTTTTTCAACTGTTATCAGTCTGTCCAGCTTGCCCACTTTGTCCTTGACCAATGCTTGGGTGTGGTTTCCACCCTTGATTGAAATTACCCTGACGGTATGGAAATTGATTGGCCATGAAGTTAACATCCTCGAAGGCTTCTGCTGGAAAGGCGCATTGACCATTGATATGGTCACCCCCACATAATTCACACAATTGTGGTTGAACCTATGCAACAGTCTTTAACTCTTTTGGCAGTTGTGCAAGTGTTTTTGTGAGATTCTCCAATTGTTGAGTTAGTATCTTGTTCTGAGCTAGCAAGGCGTCATTGGATTGCAACTGTAGAACTCCTTTTTGTTGAATAGGAGCTCCTGTTTCACTGTTCAGCTCATTATCATTAGTAGCCATGTTTTAAATTATTTTCGTAGCTTCCTCTGGAGTCTTCCATTTGATATTGCCTCTAGTTGAGGCGTCAAGCATCATCTTTGTTTGTGAACCAAGACCTCCAAGGAAGATTAGGACTTCTTCTACCTCGTCAAATCCATGTGTGGGAGTCTTTCTTAATAGGCTTATGTACCTGTCCCATGCATGACCTAGTGATTCCTCCATTCCTTGCCTGAAAGATGAGATCTCTTGCTTTCCTTTGTTGACCTTGAAGAATTGAGTGCCCATATAGTTAAATTCTTGACCGAATTGCATCCTGCAGGCAATAGGCACAAAACCCTAAAAACAATTGTTAGCACAAAAAGATAGAGAAGATATAAAGTAAGAGATAAGAAGATTAAATAAAAACAAAAAAAAATAAAAACAGAAAACAGAAAAAAATAAAAACAGAAAATAAAATAAAATAAAATAAAATAAAATAAAATAAAATAATATAAAATAAAATAAAATAAAATAAAATAAAAACCGAAAAATAAAAACAGAAATTCAAAACAAAAATTCAAAATTCGAAATTTAAAATTCAAAATTGAAAAACAAGTCAAAGATAATCAATAATCACACAAATAAACTAGTTAAACCACGAGTACCCGGCAACGGTGCCAAAAACTTGATGACAAATTTATGAACACCGAAAAACGGCGCCACAAACTTGTTTAACAATCGGCAAGTGTGACCGAATCGTATCAAGTAATAAAACTCGGTAAGACCAAGTATCGTTCTCCCAAAGGACTCACGGCCTAGTTAGTTATATGATTTGTTGATTATTTAAGACTTGTGAACAATTGATTGTAGGTTTTAAATGCAAAAGACAGTAATTAAACATGTATGCATGAATTTGATCAATGGAAAAGAGGAAAACAAACACTTTAATGAATTAAATGGATGAGTATGTTGTTGGGGTTATCAATTTCATCTTGTTCACTCTCATATACTTTAGGAATTCATCATTCTTTTCATCAATTGCTAATGCCACTCTCTAAATCACCTTGCAAGAAGGCCTATCCTTAATTACGAGTTCATACAATTCCTAGCATTCCTAGTAATTAGTTCTGAAGTGCAGGAGCTTAAAGGCAACCAATATGCTATTGGGAGATTTTCCCCGGATCTAGATTTCCCCGTACGTTCCCATATCGACAAAATCAATAATCGTGGCAATGAATGAGTTAAACAAAGCAAGCATTAAGCAAAGAGGAAAATCCCTAACTAAAGATGAAAGAAAGCATATATCTTAAAATAAGATGTTAAAACAAATTCCATATATGAGAGTTTCACAAGACTACATTGATTCCCCAACAACAATACAAGGTTTAGTTCACCATATTCATGGTGAAACTAGATGAACAATAATGAAAGAATGAAAGAGATAGAAAAACCCTAGAAAGAGAAGAGGAGAGCCGTCACCATCTCCCAATCTACCCCCAAGGGGTGAAAAGTGTGTTTCTGCTTCCTCCTAGCCAAAGATACCAACCCTAGGACGTGCAAGTCCTTAAATAGGGCATAAAAATAACATAAAACAAGTCCAAGCCCATAAAAACAAAAGAAAACCGGTCCAACCCCACTTAGAATGGCGCTCAGCGGTATTTTACCGTTGAGCGGTAATACCGCATTATCCATTATGCCCCCAGCTGCTGTTTTTGCCCCTCAGCGGTGATTTTGGCACCTGAAAAGTGCCGCTCAGCGGTATTTTACCGCTCAGCGCCACTCGGTCACACTTTTTCTGCGTTCTGGTTGGTTTTTCAGCATTCTGGTTGACTGGTTGACTTTTCTGGTTTCTGGTTGACTTTTCAGCACTCTAATCATTCGGTACTTCAATTCTTCTTTCAAATCATTCAATTAGCCTACAAAATAAAGGGAATCTTACACAAAACCATTACATTCACTTTCAACTCTCTTATTCACAAAACTAAAGCAAAAATATGAGTTCAAGCTAGTTTTTAAGTCTTAAAGGTTGCTTTTGGTATCAATTTTAAGCATAAAAATACCGTTATCAGCTGTACAGTGATGTTTAGCTGCTGTTAAGTCTTCCTTCTTGCTCCAATTTCAATGCTCAAACCGCTTCCTAGGAGGCTACCAAAGTAGGAGAAGGATTCTGGTGCTGGATGCCCCAATCAGCTTGCACATACACTCCAAAACTCAGCAAAATCACACCAATCAGTTTAAAAATCTGCACCAAACTATGCTGCTGTTTGCACCAAACTATGTTGCTGTTTTGAAACTTAGGATGCCAAAAAAATAGACACAGCAATTTGGAACAGCACACCAATGAAATGTACACAAAAGGAACTTATTAAAGGCACTAGAATGGATGAATAAAGCAAGAAAAACACAAGCACAGTTCAGAAATTCTTCCAATACAAACTGTTTGATAATTTTCAAAAGTGTTTGATAAAATGCCTCACTGAGTTTCAGCTTTGTTTTTCAAGACTTGTAATCTGGATTGGTTGGTTCTAACAGCTTTTTAACACTTGATTCTTCTTCTTTTGATCATGTATTTTCATTTTTAAACATTAAACCAGCTTTTTCACACTTCAGCAATGTAATTTAAACCAGAATTACCAAAACAGTTGCTGGAAAAAAATCAAAATCTGCACAAAAAAATATGAACTAAAATGGTGGTTTTGGAACCCAAAATGAGTAGCAGTGTTTCAGCAGCTTGGATGAATGTTCAAAAAACTTTTATTCATGATATTAAACATGTTTAAACTCTTAAACAGCTGAATTAACGCTTACTACTCAAATTCACTGGTCCACTTCCAATTTTAACTCAAAATTGATGGTTTAAGTATCCAATCTGCATATAACTTCAATTTTGACCAAATGAACAGTACTAGCAACTTTTAATCATCCATTTAGACTTGCTCAAGCTTTCCAAAAGCACAGAAACAGCAGGATTCGAAAATCACCCTTGCTATGGCCAAATTATGCAGCAAAAACCATCAATTAACCAACCACTTTTAGTTTTTCATGGATTCGAAAACTGGACAGGAAAGGAAATGACTCTAAGAAGTGTAAAAACACAGATCTAAACTAGATTTAATGTGCTTAGTGATAACAGTTGAAAAACTGTTATTTTTATGATTAAAGTTGACACTAAAAGCAACCTTTACACTTAGAAACTAGCTTGAAATCATGCTTTTCTTTATATTTTTGGAAATAAGAGAGCTGGACAGGTTTATGCTTGATTTCAGTGTTTTTGTGCAGGTTTTAAGGTGAATTTGGTGAAAGAAGTGAAGAAGGAGAGAGTTGAAATCAGAAAAGACAACAAAAAGTGCAAAAAGGAGAAGCCGAAGTCACCGCTCAACGGCAGTTTACCGCTGAGCGGCACTCTGGAAGTCACGTGAGGTCCGCTGAGGGGCAAAATGGCCGCTGAGGGGAGAAAACAAGTCACGCACTCACCGCTGAGCGGTATTTTACCGCTGAGCGGTACTTTAATGGGCTTGGACTTGACTTTTTGTAATTTATGAATGATATATAAGCTTTAGGGTTTCCTAGGGTTAGGCATCTTTGGCAGAAACGAAGCAAACACTCTCTCTTCCACCCCTTGGGGTAGATTGGGAGATGGTGACCGCTCTCCTCTTCTCTTTCTCGGGTTTATTCTTTCATTCTTTCATTGTAATTCATTTAGGTTCACCATGAATATGGTGAACTAAACTCTGTATGTTTGTTGGGGAATCAATGCAATCTTGTGAAACTCTCATATATGGAATCTGTTTTTACATCTTTTAATTAAGACTTATGCTTTCTTTCATCATTAGTTAGGGTTTTTCCTCTTTGCTTAATGCTTGCATTGTTTAACTCATTCGATGCATGATTATTGGTTTTGTCGATACGGGCACGTACGGGGAAGTCTAGATCCGGGGAATTTCTCCCAATATGATATTGGTTGTCGTTAAGCTCCTGCACTTATGAACTGATCATTAGGAATGCTAGGAATTGTATGAACTCGTGATTAGGGAGAAGCCTTCTAGAAAGGTACTTTAGAGAGTGGCATTAACAATGATGATTTGAATGTTGAATTCCTAAAATATATGAGAGTGGATAAGATGAAATTGACCCCCAACAACATATTCATACATAAATTTCATTGAAAGTGTTTATCTTTTGCTTTTTGCCATTGATCAAAACTTCATGCATACATATTTAATTTTCGTCTTTTGCATATAAAACCCAAATATTTCGTCTTTAAGTCTTAGCTAATCAAGAAACCACACAACTAAACTAGGCCGTGAGTCCTTTGGGAAGAACGATACTTGGTCTTACCAAGTTTATTACTTGAACGATTCGGTCATACTTGCCGATTGAAAAACAAGTTTGTGACATCATATTTTGGTGTTCATAAATTTGTCCATCAAGTTTTTGGCGCCATTGCCGGGGACTCGTGGTTTAACTGGTTAATTTGTGTGATTATTGATTATCTTCGACTTATTTTTTTTATTTTTAATTTAAATTTCGAATTTTTTTATATTATTTTATTTTTCTGTTTTCTGTTTTTCTGTTTTCTATTTATTTGATTTGATTTTATTTTATTTTTTTTGTTTTCTGTTTTTATTTTCTGTTTTTTTATTTTTCGGTTTTTATTTGATTTTATTTTATTTGATTAGATTAGATTTTATTTTATTTTATTTTATTTTCTGTTTGTATTTTATTCTATTTTATTTTATTTTTCTGTTTTTATTTTTCTGTTTTTATTTCCTATCTTCTTATCTTTTCAATTATATCCTTTGATTTTTTTTTTCTCTATCTTTTTGTGCTAACAATTGTTTTTAGGGTTTTGTGCCTAATGTCTGCAGAATGCAATTTGGTCAAGAATTTAACTATATGGGCACTCAATTCCACCAAAGTAATCTCAACCACTGGTGGGAACCTCACTCAAGCATGGATCAAAGCCAATTTTGGCAAGCTGCTGGACAATTTGAGAACCAACCACAACAACAATGGCAGCAACAACCCTTTATATCAGGAAGTTTGGATAGGTTGGAGGACACCCTTCAACGATTTTTGAAAAATTCCGACTCTACTCAGAAAAGCATTGAAGAATCATGTAAAAGAATGGAGATGCAACTTCGTTACATCAATCAGAGATTGAATGATGATGTTAATACTGAAGTTAACCTTAAGGAGGAAGGGCAAGTCATTATCACTGAAAGTGACAAGATTCTTGATGAGGAAAAATTAGAGGGAGATGAGGAAAGGGTAGAGAGAAAAGAGAAAGAAGAGTTGAGTGAGAAAGATAAAGATGAAGAAAAAGAAAAAGAAGTGGTTGAGAGAGAAGAGAGAAAGAAAATTTGTGTGAAAATAAAGAAGTTGAGGAGAAAAAGAAAAGGGAAGAAAAAAATAAAAGAAAAGAAAAAGAGAAAATTTAGGGAGAGAAAAAGGAAGAAAAAGAAGATGAGAGGAAAGAAGAAGGAATCATATGAAAAATCCCATCCTCATCTAAAGAAGAATCATAGGAAGGAAAAGAAATTCAAGTGCTTTATGGAAATCTTCAAGAAATTGGAGATTAAAGTTCCTATGATTGAGACATTGCAACAGGTTCCTGGTTTCATCAAATTTTTGAAGAAGTTTAGTAGAAAGAAGAAAAAGAAGAAGGAACTTGAGCTTGGGTCAAGCTAATGACGTTAAAAGAGCGCTTGCTGGGAGGCAACCCAGTTGATTTAAGAACTTTTGATTTTATTTTGGTTTTGTAATTTTTAATTTGTGGACATTATTTTTGTAATTATTTTGTTGGAAATAGCATCTACTGAAGGATGCTAGGTGGTTAAGTATCTACTGAAGGATACTAATTTTGTAACACCTACTGATGGGTGTTGGTAAGAAAATTTTGCACCTACTGAAGGGTGTTGGTGGATTTTGGGTCAGGCTCGTGACGTTAAACAAGCGCTACCTAGGAGGCAACCCAGTTGATTGAATATTTTTGTTGATTTGTTTTAGTTAGGGTTTGCATAAGCATTTTGAACATTGAATTGCAGGGAGCCAGTGAGGGGCATGTCTAGGAGGCACGTAGGTTAAGAAAAGAAGGAGAAGAACACATCACGAAAGTGCCGCTGAGCGGTACTTTACCGCTGAGCGGTACTCTCGCAGATTGGATTTTAGTTCCCCTTAGCGGGACCCGAGCCCATTAGGGTATTTTTAAACCCTAAGCTGCGTATTCTTTCAAACTTTCAGATTTTTCTCTGCACAAACACTCCCACATACCTTCTCCAAGGTTTTCCACATCTTTTCACTCTTCCCTCTTAAGAAAATTTTTCTTCCACTCACTTTTTCACTAGTGTGCCATCAAAGTTTGGGGTTGGAAGAGAGCATTCTAGCTTGGAAGCATTCTCATTGCATCTAGTATCTCCACCCAAGTAAGTAAAATGCATTTTGTTCATTCTAGGGTTTTTTATTTTGAATATGATTGTCAAAGCATGAAGATTTATGGGTTTTGATTTCTTTGCATGATTTGATGATATATTTAATGTTTGAACCGATTAAACTGCATGATTATGAACTGGAAAACTGAAAATTGCATTTGGGTGGAGTTAGGAAAGCTTTAAAACAGGTTTTTCAAAAATCTGCAGAGTTACCGCTGAGGGGTAAACTGCCGCTGAGCGGCACTCTGCTAGATTTGATTTTTCTGGTTTTTTGTGATATGGAATGTGGTACTGGTGGCGCTGAGGGGGAATTCTGGCCCTCAGCGGTGGTTTAGCTTCGAAAGGAGTTGTGTTCTGTGTTTTACTAATGATTAACATCATGTTCTGTAGTTTTGTATTTGTGTTTTGAATGTAGGAATGGCATCATCTTCAGGAAAAAGATTGAAAACCATGGCAACCAAGAGAAAGGAAAAGGAACCAGAGCAACCCCACTCTAGCAGGTTCCTCTCTAGGAAACATGAGAAGCACTTTAAAGTGGTTCAGGACAGGAGACTTCTGATGGAGAGAAAGGTTGGAATGATACCTAACCTTGCTCCTCAATTTGGAGAGCAAGTTTTAGGGAATGACTGGGGAAAGCTAGCCACTTATCCTGCACCTGCCAACATAGCTGTGGTTAAGGAATTTTACACCAATGCAAAGAAGATTGGTGATTATCCAGCTGAGAATTATTTGGGCTATGTCAGAGGCCATGCTATCAGGTATGATCCTGATTCAATTAATAACTTTCTGGACACTGTATGGGCTGGTGAGCAGTGCCAGTTTGCTCTTTGCATGGAGGAAGGTGCTGATTATGAGGATGTGGAGAGAGTACTGTGTATACCTGGAGGACACTTCCAAAGGAATCGATCTGGCTCAGTGGTTAACATTAGGAGGACAGATTTGACTCCTCTTGCAAAGTATTGGATGGCGTTTTCTCATGCCAACATTCAGCCATGTTCACATGTGTCAGATATTACTCTCAATAGGGCATTCTTCATCTACTGTGCTATCAGAAACTTGAATGTTAATATTGGGCAGGTGATAGCTGATGAGATTAGTGTGTGCGCCAATACTTCAAACAATAAAGCACCACTGGGACATCCTTCTTTGATCACGCACCTTTGCAAGATAGTTGGGGTGGACACTTCTGCTCCACCATTTGAGAGGCCAAGAAAAGCTATTGATGAGGCCTATTATAGACAGTACTGTGGAGGTGATGATGCAGCTCAGCCAGTTCCACCACGCCGGGCTCGTAGAGAGAGAGGGCCAGCACAGAGCCAGACATCTGCTGATACACATGAAGCAGAACCATTCCAGATGAGGGACATGTACATGTCTCTTATAGGTGCTCAGTTGCAGTCCATTCACAGAGGGCAGGTGGCCACTGCTGAGATGATTGTGGGGATGTATGATACACCTCCAGCCCACAGGTGGACTATGGATGAATTCCATAATGTGGTAGCTTGGCCAGAGCAGCCAGTGCATGGAGGAGGAGCTGGAGCAGCTGAAGCTTCAGCTAGAGAGATGGAAGAAGATGAAGCTGATGATGATGATGCATTTGAAGATGATGAAGATGAAGAGGAAGAGGAAGATATAGAGGACAGCTCAGACTGATGAGGAGCTGAGATAGCATTTACTGATAAATGCTATCATATGATTATGCTTTTGTGGTTTAAGTTTTCTGAACTTATTTGTTTTTGTTTTTAGATTAGGGTTTGATGTACTCTATTTGAAACCTGGTTTCTTGTGATGGTTTGCTATTAACTGTGATTGTGTGATAAGTAATATTGAATGATGCTTATGATTAATTGATGTTGAGATGATGTGCACATTAAAATGCTTATACAGGTGATTCACAAGCTTTGTGAACAAATGCATGATATCATGATTGTGATTGTGAAATTAAGCAGGATGTGTATGTCAAATGTGAATGAGCTTATATGTGAGATTTTGAGCTCTAGAGTTGTTATTGTTGAATGCTATTACTTTGAAAGCATGAATGATTTTGCCCAGGTTTTCTATGATTGAATCAATTGCTTGTTTTGCATCATATGATCAAGGCCGTTTGTTGGAAACCTTTTTATTGGCCAAATTTGTAAAAGTTAGCCCACTAAAAGAGAACACTTTGTGTTCAATCCTTTTGAACCCTTAGCCTTGAATATACACTGAAACCTTTGATTGAAAAATCTTTACCTTGAGTTAAGTAGAAGATCTTGTGTGGTATTGTTAAATGTTCAAGTTTGGGGTTGTTGGGAAAACATGAAAAGCATTGAGCTAAGAGCTAAAAAGTAAGAATATGCATAGAAAAAGAAAAGAAAAGAAAAAGAAGCAAAGCTCAATGCAAAGGCAAAAGAAAGTTGGGAAAGAATAAGATGATTGTGTTGTATGATTCTCTTAACTCAAGGATTTTGTGAACCAGAAAAACCAATTTTCTTGTTAGCCCAGCCACATTATAAGCCATAGAAAAGTCCTTGTGATGATGCATGCTTGTGAATGTTTTTGATTGTGGTAAAATGAAAGGCAAATTTGATTCATGTGACATTGTGATAGTAGAGTGAATGAGTGATCATCTCTTATACACTTGAGTGTGAGTGAAACACTTGACTTAGTGAGGAAATATTACATGAACACATGAACATCCATGCTTAATTGATTGATCATTCATGAGAATAGCATTTGTTGGAATTTAAATGACTTTGTGAACACTAAAACATGTGTACATCTTGATTAAACTCTTGGTCATAAGTTTGAGTGAAGTTGTTACTTATCTTGAAAAAGAGGATTTTTGAATGAGTGAACCATCATATGAATTGGTTGAAGATTGAGTTACATCTTATTTGCTTGAGGACAAGCAAAGTTTTAAGTTTGGGGTTGTGATAAGAGTTGAAAAACTGTTATTTTTATGATTAAAATTGACACTAAAAGCAACCTTTACACTTAGAAACTAGCTTGAAATCATGCTTTTCTTTATATTTTTGGAAATAAGAGAGCTGGACAGTTTTATGCTTGATTTCAGTGTTTTTGTGCAGGTTTTAAGGTGAATTTGGTGAAAGAAGTGAAGAAGGAGAGAGTTGAAATCAGAAAAGACAACAAAAAGTGCAAAAAGGAGAAGCCGAAGTCACCGCTCAGCGGCAGTTTACCGCTGAGCGGCACTCTGGAAGTCACGTGAGGTCCGCTGAGGGGCAAAATGGCCGCTGAGGGGAGAAAACAAGTCACGCACTCACCGCTGAGCGGTATTTTACCGCTGAGCGGCACTTTAATGGGCTTGGACTTGACTTTTTGTAATTTACGAATGATATATAAGCTTTAGGGTTTCCTAGGGTTAGGCATCTTTGGCAGAAACGAAGCAAACACTCTCTCTTCCACCCCTTGGGGTAGATTGGGAGATGGTGACAGCTCTCCTCTTCTCTTTCTCGGGTTTATTCTTTCATTCTTTCATTGTAATTCATTTAGGTTCACCATGAATATGGTGAACTAAACTCTGTATGTTTGTTGGGGAATCAATGTAATCTTGTGAAACTCTCATATATGGAATCTGTTTTTACATCTTTTAATTAAGACTTATGCTTTCTTTCATCATTAGTTAGGGTTTTTCCTCTTTGCTTAATGCTTGCATTGTTTAACTCATTCGATGCATGATTATTGGTTTTGTCGATACGGGCACGTACGGGGAAGTCTAGATCCGGGGAATTTCTCCCAATATGATATTGGTTGTCGTTAAGCTCCTACACTTATGAACTGATCATTAGGAATGCTAGGAATTGTATGAACTCGTGATTAGGGAGAAGCCTTCTAGAAAGGTACTTTAGAGAGTGGCATTAACAATGATGATTTAAATGTTGAATTTCTAAAATATATGAGAGTGGATAAGATGAAATTGACCCCCAACAACATATTCATACATAAATTTCATTGAAAGTGTTTATCTTTTGCTTTTTGCCATTGATCAAAACTTCATGCATACATATTTAATTTTCGTCTTTTGCATATAAAACCCAAATATTTCGTCTTTAAGTCTTAGCTAATCAAGAAAGCACACAACTAAACTAGGCCGTGAGTCCTTTGGGAAGAACGATACTTGGTCTTACCAAGTTTATTGCTTGAACGATTCGGTCATACTTGCCGATTGAAAAACAAGTTTGTGACATCATATTTTGGTGTTCATAAATTTGTCCATCACTTAGCATGACCAAACTCAGATTAGACAATTCAAAGAAACTTAGCACGGTGAAAAGCTTGGATTAAAAGCTGCAACAGTGGAATGCTATTAATTGTGAGCAACCAAGCTATGCAAATTGCATTTCATTGCTTGTAATGGTCTGCTACACTTTTAGTATCATTCAATATCATCAACCAAATTTGTATAAAGCACTAGGAAAATCCGAGAACAGTATTGGTGCAGCAGATTGAAATCAGCAGTGTGAATGCAATGGAAATTGAGTGAGATTGGTTGATGGTTGGTGTGTTTGAGTGGAATGAGTATGTGGGGGAACCTCACAGCTCAGAAGGCCTTCCTACAATGGAAGGAAGCTAGAGGAAAGGGAAGAGAAAGTAGAGAGAACAAATGACTCAAGAGCAATAGGGCTGGAAATTAAATTCAGCAGCAATTTACTAAGCTCAAAAGTCCTTTACATGGTGAAAGAGGTCTCTTACTTATTGGGAAATAAGAGCCTCAGATCTGAAATGAAATTCAAAATGAAATGACAATTAAATTGAAATAAATGGCTCCAATTTTGGTTTGGGCAGCAGCTCACACAGCTCACACAGCTCATGTGAATTCTTGGGCAGCAAGTTTGAAAAAGGAAAGCGCCAAATTCTATTTTGGTGGTTTTGGCCAGCAGCACACATGTAAAACACCTTTGTTTGATAGCTTGGGCAGCAAGCTTTTCCCCCAAGTCTTTATATTGGCAGTTGCTTTTTATTAATCCTACAAAGCAAGGAAAAATGTGCTTTTAATTATGGGAAAAAGAATCAATGTAAATTACCTTCCATAAAAGCAAAATGGTAGGTGATCCTTCTTCCTCTTGAATCCTCTTTGCCATGGCTCTAGTAAGAGGTCCAATGTGCGTCTTAGATGGTCTTCCATCAAAAGCTCTCCTCTTTTGTTTTTTGGGTTTTTCTATCTTTTTCATTCCATTGTTCATCTAGTTTCTCCATGACGATGGGGAACTAAACATTCCTTGTCATTGGGGGATGATGTAACCTTGTGAACTCTCATGTATTTGAATTGATTCCAATATTTCTTTCAATAATTGTTAGGGTTATTCTTCTTTGCTCAATGCTTGTTATGTTTAACTCATTCATGGCATCATTATTGGTTTTCTTGATATGGACACATACGGGGAAACCTAGATCTGGAGATTTTCTCCCAAAAGCAGTATTACCTAGACATGGGGATATGAGTTTTGGTTATTTTAAGCTTTTGTGCGTGTGTAATGCAGAATTAATTGCTAGGGAGACAAGACATTGTAAACTAGTAATTAAGGATAGGCTTTCTTTACCGAGACATCGGGTTTTAAGTAATTTAGAAAGTGATATTAACATTAATGAATAAGACGAATTCATATATGCATGAGAGGAAACTTGGTGAAATCTAAACCCCAACAACATATTCATCTCATATTTTAAACATTATCCATTCACCTTTGTGTTTTTCTTTCAATTGGTCAAAATTGCATTCATGTTTATCTTTATAGCATTTGCATTCAAAACCATTAAATTGTTCTTCAAAATTCTTAATTAGTTGGGTAATCACATAACTGTTTAGTGTTGTGAGTCCTTTGGGAAACGATACTTGGTCTTACCATTTATTATTACTTGATATGATTCGGTACATTTGCCGACATCTTGACAAGTTTTTGGCACCATTGTCAAGGACTCGTCGTTTAAACTATACTTTTGTGTGATTCTTAACCGATTAGACTTTATCTTTATTTTTTTTATCTTTTTATCTTTTTATCGTTTTTTTTATCCTTTAGTGCTAATTGGGTGCTCTAGTGTTTTGTTCTCTACTGTATGCAGGGTACAATTCAGACTAGAAGAACAAAAGTTTTTGAACCTCTTCTTGCAGGTCTGGACAACAGTAGAAGAAAAAGGAGAAACAGGACGTCTAGAGAACTTTTCCCTTCTCCCGAGACTCTTTTATAGCCTTCACCTCAAAGATCTTACCAGGGAACAAAAAATATGGCTTAAGAGAAAAATGGTAGACGTACCCTGGCAGATTATGCAACAGTCATTGGCCCTCATCATTTTAATAGCATTGCAAGGCCGAGGGTTAATGCCGCAAACATGGAGATGAAGCCTGCGTTGATTCAATTGGTGAAGAGCAACCAATTCAATGGATTGTCACATGAAAATCCATGTGAGCATCTGACCACATTCAATGAGATATGCAATACTGTGAAGAGCAATGGTGTGCCAGATGAAGCTATTAGACTTAGTTTGTTCCCTTTCTCTTTGGGAGGCAATGCTAAGATGTGGTATAACTCTTTTCAGGAGAATAGCTTTACTAAGTGGGAAGCCATGGTTGCAAAGTTTCTATACATTTATTTCCCACAGTCAAAAGTAAACAAAGGTAAGAAGGAAATTTCTTCTTTCGGGAGGGGATGGATGATGCACTAGGTCAAGCATGGGACCGGTGTAAAGGCTTGTTGAGAAAGACGCCTATTCATGGTTTTGATGAACCTACAGTAGTCATTCTATTCCTTGAGGTCTAAGTTCACAAACTAAATTGATGTTAGATGCCTCAATTGGAGGTAATATCAAGTGCAAGACTCCAGAGGAAGCCTATCACTTGATTGAACATATGGCTACAAATGATAATGAGATGCACAGTGAAAGGACTCAATTGCAACAAAAGAGAGTTCTACAATTGCAATCTCAAGATGATCTGCTGGCACAAAATAAGATTATGACTTACAACTGGAGACTCTAATGAAGAAAATCTCTCAATTTCCAAGGGAGTTGCAGAATGGTTCTCTAGTTCAACAGCAACTTTGTGAGTTGTGCGGTGGTGATCATATTAATGGTCAATGTGCTATGTCGGAATTGACCCAAGAAGAAGTCAATTTTATGGGTCAAGGTAATCAATTTCGCCAAGGTAATTACAACCAAGGGTGGAAACCTCACCCAAGCATGGGTCAAGGGCAAGCTGGGCAATACAATAGACCACAACAACAACAACAGTAGTGGCAACAACAACCTTCACTATATAAGAGAACTACAAAGTTAGAAGAGACACTCCAACAATTTATGCAAGTGTCTATCTTCAATCACAAAAGCACTGAAGCTACTATAAGGAATTTGGAGATACAAGTTGGCCAACTGGCTAAAAAGCTGGAGGAAAATTCTGAAAAGCAGTTTGGGGCTAATACTGAAGTTAACCTTAAAGAGGAGTGTAATACTATCATAAGCATTAGTAGTGAGAGGTTGGAAGAGAGAAAAATAGGGAGAAAAGAAAAAGATGAGTTGAGTGAAAAGAAAGAAGAAAGTGAGAGGAAATGATAACGGTTGAAAAACCGTTATTTTTATACTTAATTTCGATAATCAATCAACCCTTTTCAACTTAGAAACTTGCTTTAACTAATGTTTTTGCTTTAGTTTTGTGAATAAGAGAGTTGAAGGTGAATTTAATGGTTTTGTGCTAGATTCCTTTGATTTTGTAGGTTATTGGAATGATTTGAAAGAAGAGTTGAAGTACAAAATGGTTGGAATGCATAAAAGTCAACCAAAAACCAGAAAAGTCAACCAAAAACCAGAAAAGCAACCAGTCAACCAGAAAACTCAACCAGTCAACCAGAATGCAGAAAAGTCAACCAGAGTGCAGAAAAAAGTTTCGCCGACTTGCGCTGAGCGGTAATTACCGCTGAGCGCAACTTTTCAGGTGCCGAAATCACCGCTGAGGGGCAAAAACAACTGCTAAGGGGCAAAACTAAAGTGCCACACTTGCCGCTAAGCGGTAAAAACCGCTGAGCGGCATTCTTATGGGCTTGGGCTCACTTTTCTATAATATTTAGAAGTGTCTATAAGGCTTTAGTCTTCCTAGGGTTAGTATCTTTGGTTGGAACGAAGCAGAAACACAATTTCCACCCCTTGGGGGTAGAATTGGAGATGGTGACGGCTCTCCTCTTTTCTTTCTCGGGTTTTTCTATCTCTTCCATTCTTTCATTCCATTGTTCATCTAGTTCTTCCATGACGATGGAGAACTAAACTTTTATTATTGTTGGGGAATTAATGTAAATCCTTAGAAACTCGCATGTAATGGAATTTGTTCTTCAAGATCTTTTATAAGATACATGATTTCTTTCATTAATAGGTAGGGTTTTTCCTCTTTGCTCATAGCATGCATTGTTTAACTAATTCGATGTCATGATCATTGGTTTTGTCGATATGGACACATACGGGGAAATCTAGGTCTGGGGAATCTCTCCCAACAGTAGTATAAACCTAGACATAGGAGTATGATGATGGTTACCTTTAAGCTTCTATTCACTATAATGCATGATTAATTGCTAGGGAGACAAGACATTGTAAACTAGTGATTATGATTAGGCTTTCTTTGCCGAGACGTCGGGTTTACGGTAATTTAGAGAGTGACATTAACATTAATGAAAAGAATGAGGAATTCCTTAATACATGAAAGTGGGTAGGATGAAATTGATAAACCCCAACAACATATTCATCCATATAATTCAAATCACGTGTTTTGTTTCTTCTTGCCCATTGATCAATACATGCATACATCTTTACTTTTTAGTATTTTTGATAGGCGACGCTTCAAGGAGAAGACGAAACTTGAGAGATTTGGACTCCTCGAGGCATCCTTGACATCGGTGCACAGCGGAAAGAAGCAGAGGAAGCAAATGAAGCAGCGGAAACAGCAGAAGAACTAAGAACCATATGTTTGGAGGTTTAATCGGTGAAAACCTAGGGTTTGAGGCAGAAGCGAATTTGAACGGTGGTGTCGCAACCGGAATCGCGACGGGACGACGATCCAAAAAAGAAATGAGGTTTCGAAAAAGAGATTTTGGAGTCGCCACCATAGTTTATTCTGGAAAACTACGGAAAAACCATAAAATGATAAGACACGGTCCGCGAAAACCAGATTCTGGGTTCGGGAGTCAGTTACGTGTAGGGAAGGTGTTAGCACCCTACAACGCCTACCCTAAGGCAGTACCTTTAACTAAATGCACGAATATGATGTGGTTTTCAAAATGTTTAACTATCCCCTAAAATAAAATTTTAAATAAACAAAATATATTTTTTAGTTTTTTAGGCCCGACAAGGATTGACCTTGCTCCTACGTATTCTCATTCAAAATGAGAAATCAGGGTTACGTAGTTCTTTTTGAAAATCTGTTTGAGAATATTTGTTTGGAGAATTACTTGAGAAAATTGTTTGGGAAAATTTGTTTGGAAATGATTATGAATAATTTGGATTTTTAGGGAAGTGAACCTAACAAGGACTAGCCTTGCTCCTTCGTATCTCCACTCTTGATGGAGAATCAAGGATCACGTAGTTCTGGCAGAGAAATTGTTTGTTGTTTGAAAATGTGAATGTTTTATATTTTTGGTATTTTTTATGTGAGAAGGATAAAAGTTTTTAGCACAAGGACGATGCGAACGATCACACATGTGCTTAAACCTTTTAAAATATTTTTGTTATTATTTGAGAAAAGAAGAAGAAAAGGTTTTAGCACAAGGACGATGCGTGCGATCACACATGTGCCTAAACCTTTAGAATATTTTATTATTATAATTTTACCTAAAAAGAAGAAAATGTTTTTTTAGCACAAGGACGATGCGAGCGGTCACACGTGTGCTTAACCTTCAAAACGTATTTTTGTAATTTATTTAAGAAAGAAGAAAAGGTTTTTAGCACAAGGACGACGCGAACGGTCACACGTGTGCTTAACCTTTAAAACGTATTTTCGCAATTTTACTTCAAAAAAAAGAAGAAAAGGTTTTTTAGCACAAGGACGACGCGAGCGGTCACACGTGTGCTTAACCTTCAAAACGTATTTTCGTAAATTCTTTTATTTAAACTATAAATATTGCATTATTAAATATATATTTTAGGATAAGTAGATATCTAGAATAAATAGATAGAACAAAATAAAATAAAATAAGACAATAAAAATAACGAGCGCTCGTTGGGGAGATGACGAGCGGACACTGGGAAAGAAGGCTGAATGACGAGCGTTCGTTGTTGGAGATGACGAACAGACGCTGGGAAAGGAGGCTGAATGACGAGCGTTCGTTGGGGGAGATTATGAACGGACGTTGAGAATGAGGCGGAACAACGAGCGTTCGTTGGGGGAGATGGTCACCAAACGGTCCGTCCAAGAAGTGGCCGGACGGACGTTTGGAGAGGAGGCCGGTGATGAACGTTCGAAAAAGGCTTAATAACGTGCGTTTATTTCTGATCTTGGCCCACCCGGGTGGTTTCTAACCTAGAATCCCCTAGGGGTTTGGCATCTTCCCTTCCATTCCTCACCCACTCAGATCCAACACTCTCCCGTAAGCTCTCTCCCTCAGCTCACACACTCTCCAGAGACCCAAGGTCTCTTACTCTCTCCACAGGCTCACCACCGCCTATGCCAGCGCCGGCCACCGTCGCCTCAACCAGAACGCGCCTTGGCCTCGCCGGCGACAACTCGCGCCACCAGACCCACTGCCGACCGCGGCGCCACTGCCTTCTCTCCCTCGCTTCTCTCGCACTAGCCTAGGGTTGAGGCTTTTCCACCTTGGGCACCGCCTGCCGCCGCCTCTAGCTGGAGCGCGCTTCCTCACCGGCGCCACCAGCGTCACTCTCCTCCCTCTCCCTTCGAAGATTTTCTCAACTGCTAATCGTCCCCGCAACACCACCTTTCCCTCTCTTCTTCCCCTAATTTTTATCGTTTTTTATTGATTTATTGATTAATTTGGCTTTGATTGATTTGACGTTTTACCGGGATTGAAAATTACGAGTGTGTGTTGTGTACATCTGAATGTGAGCGGTGAATGCTGGATTTGTTCTGCCTTGTGTGTTGATTGGGTTATGGTTGTTGGAGGTGGTTACGGGTGTGAACACGATGACCAGAGGAGTAGAGGATCAAAGGGGTTGATGGAGGCTTGCGAGGGAGGGAGACAAAGGTTGGAGTCGGGAAATGGGTGAAGATGGTTAAGGGTAGGATGAGGCTGGAATGGAATTTGTTTTAGTGCTCTCTGTTCGTGACCTTGGGTGCTTCAGGGGCTGAAATATGATAATGACGATGGTGGTTGTTTGCTAGCGATGCAGATGCGAAGTGGAAGCTGGAGCAAGAGCCCTACGTGAATGACAGCCTATTCGGTCTAGCAACCGAAGGAAGACAGTATAATGGGGGATCACAACTCGCATTAAGGTGATGCGAGCATGAATATTGAATGTAAATGAATGGAATAGTGGATGAAACAGCAGGATAATCGAAAATTCATACCAGTATGACTATGAACGAATGCGGATAACATAAATTAGGGATACTTACCTTCAATGAAACGATTAACCCTCTCCTTCCTCTACTGTGGACTCACTTTCGCTTTTCCTCTGCTCTTCCCACCCCTTTGCACACTCCTCTCTTTGCTCTCCAATCTCCAGCAATGGATTTCTTCTTTTTTTTCATCAAGGCCCCCATATCTCTCCCCCATATCCCCCTTTCTCTATGCTTTTGTGTGCTTTTTCTGCCACTCTGCAATTCCGTATACCAAATCGTGTATGTGCCAATTCTGTAGACTCCAAAACATCTCTGCCACACCCGCGCACTCTACAGAAACGATTTCCTGTCCCCCTTCCCGCACACACACTATTTCCCTTTTTTTTTGTTTTTTTTTTACGCTTTTCACTAAAGACAAAAACGCCCCCTTTTTGTTAATTCTTTTCTTTTCTATTTTTAATAAACTAAAAAGGTAAAAACTAAAAAAACAAAAACTAAAGACACAAATAAACTAATAAGAAAATAAATAAATAAATAAATAGAAATAAAAAAAAAACGAAAATAATAAAATAAAAATAAAAATAAAAATAAAAAAAGGGTAAATAATAAAACAAAGGAGAACAGTCTACGGTAAAGCCAAAAAACCAATCCGGACGAAATTCGATATTGACAGCTGCCCCTCTTTACTTAGATTTTACTAGATAATATGACGAAGTGATGTTTTCATATTATATTGTAAAAGATAAGTAAAGATAGAAATACTAATTTCGTCTGGATTTCTTAGGAGGAGAAAGGAAGGAAAATGAATACGAGACCTAAGATTAGCCAAATCCATGCAAAATGTGAGATTACAATAAAAGAAGGCAACCCTTGCCCAGTAGGGAGTCAAAAAATAAAACAACAAGCTGGATTTGACCGTTGCCGAGCAGAGGGTCAACAACATGAAACGAAAACCTAGATTCGACCATTGCCGAGCGGAGGGCCGAAATCGCAGAACAACAAGTTGGAATTGACCGTTGCCGAGCAAAGGGCCAACAACACGAAATGAAAACCTGGATTCGACCATTGCCGAGCAGAGGGCCCAAAGTCACAGAAAAACTAGAGGCGCCAGACAAGACTGGGCTTGAAACGCTGAACCAAAACCGTGCTTGAGGGGAACGAGGTGTACAAACCTCGTGGAGGGTGTACAAACCCTGAACGAGTGATGTGAGGTGTGCTAACCTCGTGGAGGGTGTACAAACCCTATGGATGAATGATATGAGGTGTACTAACCCTATGGATGAATGATATGAGGTGTACTAACCTCGTGGAGGGTGTACAATCCCTGTGGATGAATGGTGTGAGGTGTACTAACCTCGTGGAGGGTGTACAAACCCTATGGATGAATGATATGAGGTGTACTAACCTCGTGGAGGGTGTACAAACCCTGTGGATGAATGGTGTGAGGTGTACTAACCTCGTGGAGGGTGTACAAACCCTATGGATGAATGGTGTGAGGTGTACTAACCTCGTGGAGGGTGTACAAACCCTATGGATGAATGATATGAGGTGTACTAACCTCGTGGAGGGTGTACAAACCCTGTGGATGAATGACATGAGGTGTACTAACCTCGTGGAGGGTGTACAAACCCTGTGGATGAATGATATGACGTGTACTAACCTCGTGGAGGGTGTACAAACCCTGTGGACGAATGATGTGAGGATCAATAGGCTCGACGAGTGCCTTGAGGTGTGTTATCGTAGAAGAAACTCTTGGATTCAGATCTTTTTTGAAGAAACATTGGCAAATACTGAGCAAAACATTAGAGAGATTTAGATATAAAGGTCTGCTAACCTTTTTCACCACTTCATTTTCCCCTTACGGATTTTTGAACAATTTTCTTTGCTTTTATTGAAATGATGTTATGTTATGATGGTGCATGAATGCATATGAGCCATTGGTTTCGTTCCCTTCCTGTGCTCTCGCTTTCTCTTTCTTACACCTTTTTTTTTTGGGAATCTATGCTTGGAATTCTATGCATTCAATCAAAATAATGTCAAGAAGCAGTGGGTTCTTTGATGAAAGGAAGAGAACGTAACTAGGGGTTCAAATTCCCTCTAGCACTAGCTTGAACCTGAAAAGGTGCGGGAGATGAGCATGAAAGGTAGATGGTTGAATGATTACCTATGGGTAACGTTAGCATTTGAATTTTTCTTACTTTGGGAGGTGTTGTTAGTATCTACACATGCATGACCCGCAAGGGCTGCCCCAACTTTGTTGCGTATAGTAAACTTGATTTGGAGAGGGGGAAAGGTTCGGGTAGGACGGATTGCCCCAATTTGGCGATTCTTGATTGACGGGGAGACTTCACATTTTTTGTCTTTTCTCTTTTTTTCGATGTTTTTATTTTCTTTCCTTCTTTTTTTTTCTTTTCTTTTGAGTGATTGTGTCATTCACCACATCCTTTCGTTTCAGGGTTAAATTCGTGAGAAAGATTAGGACAAACAGTCTTCAGTCAGCGTAGACTTTTATTGGCTTGTACCGTGGCTAAAGGTCAAAGGGTTTTGAAAGAAATGGATAATGAAGGCTCAAATAAGTGTTTGGCGGTTAAATTGTTTCAACAAGAATCATTTGCAAGGTGTCGAGTCAACCATCCCTAGAGATTTAAAACTTCGGGCGTCCTTTTATTTTCATTGCTATTTTTTTCTTTCTTTTCTTCCCCTTTTGGGTTGCTTGCTTCGTTGTCTCTGTTGTGTACTTCTTTGAGACTTTATATATATATTTTTTTTCTCTTTTTCTTTTCAGAAATCCCCTCCTTGATTTTGGATGCCCTTGATGTACCCTTTAGGTTGACATCGATGTGCTAATGATTCTTGTTGAGGGTGATGAAAACAATTATAATTTATGGCTCAAACGGGGTGCAATTGGATAAACTTCTTTTAACATTTGGATAAAGAAAAAAAATGGCCACACGTCACTCTGAATCTTTGCTTACCTTACTTTCTCGCGACTTTAGCCCTGGAATAAAACTCGGTAGTGGTTGACACATCGACTTCATTATTTTTTCTTTCTCTTCTTTCTTCTTTTTTTTTTATTTATTTTTTTTATCTCCCAATCAACAGATCGTTGGGGATGTGTACCATGATGAACACTGCCCCAGTATTGTATTCATGACAATCCTTTGTTTTAGTGGGAAACGAAAAGGTTGAGGGTTCAAGTAGTATGAATGCAGATGCTCTAGCCGGAAAAGAACGATGGTTACCCCCGAAACCTTGCATCAGGAGAAGACCCCACTTTGGTATTTTCAAAATTTATTTTGCTTTTGCTTTTCGAAAACACTATGCCCTTGACAACCTCATTGACAACGAATTCAACATGTGTCTTTTCTTTTGCTCTCTTTTTTTTTTATTATTATTATTATTATTATTTTTTTACGACACCCACCAAGACCGAGCTAAGCCGACTGAATACCTGTGATGCTTTTATTGACATTCGTTCAATTATTTTCGTTTTCATTCCTCTTTATTTACCTAAATAGCTCAGCGCGACATGCAATAATTTCAGAAAGTATGAACAAAAATTAATATGCGGTATTTATTGAATGAAATAACACAGATTTCAACAATTTAAAAGGCAATGTTAATATTCGCTAACGACAACCCCTATCACGGAATCATCATACATAGAACTTTTTGACCGCATCAGAATTAACCGGTAACGGTAATTCCTCCCCATCCATCCTTGTGAGAATTAGTGCCCCACCAGAGAATGCTTTCTTCACCACAAACGGCCCTTCGTAGTTTGGGGTCCACTTGCCTCTATGATCTTTTTGGATGGGCAAAATCCTCTTCAACACCAGTTCGCCCTCATGAAACTCTCTTGGGTGTACCCTTTTGTCAAACGCCTTTTTCATTCTCCTTTGATACAGCTGTCCATGACACACTGCTGTTAACCTTTTTTCTTCGATAAGGTTGAGTTGGTCTAATCGAGTTTGAACCCACTCAGCTTCCTCTAACTTAGTTTCCATTAACACGCGTAAGGAGGGAATTTCGACCTCAAATGGAAGTACCGCTTCCATCCCATACACTAGCGAGAACGGCGTGGCCCCAGTTGATGTTCGTACTGATGTGCGGTATCCGTGCAAAGCGAAAGGAAGCATTTCGTGCCAATCCTTGTAGGTGACCACCATCTTCTGCACAATCTTCTTGATGTTCTTGTTAGCAGCCTCTACTGCCCCATTCCTCTTTGGACGATAAGGAGAGGAATTATGGTGGTGAATTTTGAATTCCTCACATAACTCCGCCATCATCTGATTGTTCAGGTTGGTAGCATTATCAGTGATGATCTTGTTAGGTAGCCCATACCTACAGATCAACTCCTTCCTTATGAATCTAACCACAACCTTTCTAGTCACGTTGGCATACGAAGCAGCCTCAACCCACTTGGTGAAATAGTCGATTGCGACTAGTATGAAGCGATGTCCATTTGACGCTTTTGGTTCTATAGTTCCGATGACATCTATTCCCCACATCGAAAATGGCCATGGTGCAGACAACACGTTTAGAGCAGTGGGTGGCACATTGATATTATCTGCATATATCTGACATTTCTCACACTTTCTCACGTGTATGCAACAATCATTTTCCATGGTCAACCAGAAGTAACCAGCTCTTAAGATCTTCCTAGCCATCGAATGTCCATTCATGTGTGTACCAAATGTACCTTCGTGCACTTCTTTCAATATCAACTCGACTTCCTTTGCATCCACACATCTGAGGAGAACCATGTCATGGTTTCTCTTGTATAAAACATCCCCACTTAAGATGAAACTGCCGGCCAACCTTCTTAGTGCTCTTTTATCGTTTTCAGACGCATCCTCAGGGTATTCTCGGGTTTTAAGATAATGCTTGATATCAAAATACCAAGGATTACCGTCTAACTCCTCCTCGATGAAGTGGCAATATGCTGGCTCTGCATGGCTTTTCATTTTGATTCTTGGTAATTCTGCATCTTGATCAACCTCAAACATTGACGACAAGGTAGCCAGTGAGTATGCTAATTGATTATCTTCTCGCGGTATATGGTTAAATGTGATGGAATCGAAATACTCCATTAATCCCCTGATGTAAGCTTGGTAGGGAATTAATTTTGTATCCCTAGTTTCCCATTCTCCTTTCAATTGATGGATGACCAAAGCTGAATCTCCATACACATCCAGAATTTTTGCCTTAGACTCAATTGCTGCTCGAATACCCATGGCGCAGGCTTCATACTCAGCGATGTTATTTGTGCAGCTAAAACACAACCTTGCCGCCATTGGTATATACTGACGCTCTGGGGAGATAAGCACTGCCCCTATTCCATGTCCCATCACATTCGAGGCTCCGTCGAATAACACTGTCCATGCTTTTTCGTTTCGGTCTTCTTTGTTCTCTTCGAATAAAGCCATGATATCCTCATCGGGAAATTCAGGTTGCATTGGTTGATAATCACAAAGGGGTTGATGAGCCAGGTATTCTGCTAGTGCGCTACCCTTGACAGATTTCTGAGTGACATATACGATGTCGTATTCTGACAATAGCATCTGCCATCGAGCTATCCTTCCAGTAAGAGCAGGATTTTCAAAAATATACTTGATAGGATCCATCTTGGATATCAACCATGTGGAATGACTCAACATGTATTGCCTTAAACGATGAGCGGCCCATGCCAATGCGCAACAAGTCCGCTCTAACAATGAATATCGTTGTTCGCAGTCTGTGAACTTCTTGCTCAAGTAATATATAGCGTGTTCTCTTTTGCCATCCTCATCATGTTGACCCAACACACAACCCATTGACTTGTCCAATACAGTCAAATACAAAATGAGTGGCCTTCCTGGTTCTGGTGGACGTAATACAGGAGGGTCCTGTAAGTATTGTTTGACTCTCTCAAAAGCGGCCTGACAATCCTCATTCCACACCACAGCCTGATTCTTTCGTAACAACTTGAATAGTGGTTCACAAGTAGCAGTTAATTGGGAGATGAATCTAGCAATGTAATTCAATCTACCCAAAAACCCTCGATTCTTTTTCCGTTTTAGGCGCAGGCATTTCCATTATCGCTCGCACTTTGTCTGGATCCACCTCTATCCCCTTCTGGCTGACAATAAAGCCCAACAATTTCCCAGATTTCTACTCCAAATGTACATTTGGCGGGATTCAGCCTAAGCTTATACTTCCTCAATCTCTCGAATAACTTTCTCAAGTTGAGGACGTGTTCTTCTTCTGATTCGGACTTCGCGATCATGTCGTCCACATAAACTTCAATCTCCTTGTGCATCATATCATGGAAAAGTGCCACCATCGCCCTTTGATATGTTGCCCCAACATTCTTGAGTCCAAAAGACATCACCTTATAACAAAATGTGCCCCACAATGTAATAAAAGTCGTCTTTTCCATATCTTCTGGCGCCATCTTGATCTGGTTATACCCCGAAAAACCATCCATGAACGAAAACAGTGAATACCTGGCTGTATTATCAACTAGCGTGTCGATGTGTGGTAATGGGAAATTATCCTTTGGGCTTGCGCGATTCAAATCTCGATAATCGACACACATCCGAACTTTACCATCCTTCTTAGGCACTAGTACAATGTTTGCTACCCATTCTGGGTATCTCGCCACAGCTAGAAACCCTGCGTCGAATTGCTTCTGTACCTCCTCCTTGATCTTTAAGGACATTTCCGGTTTCATTCTTCTTAGCTTTTGCTTTACCGGTGGGCATTCCGGCTTGAGTGGGAGCTTGTGTTGTACAATATCTGTATCGAGGCCTGGCATGTCATTGTAAGACCAAGCAAACACATCCCTGAACTCCCTCAATAAGACACGCAATTTTTCTTTCACTTCTGCTTTCATGGCTGTACCGATCTTCACCTCCTTTACCTCATCCTCATTCCCTAAAATGAGTACTTCAACATCTTCCTGGTGAGGTTTTATCTCCTTACACTCTTGTTCCACTAGTCTTAACAGTTCAGGAGGGGGTTCCAGGTCATCATCACAATCATCTTCCGTATTATTGACAGGGCGCCCAAAATCAGGAATATCGAAATAATCACTTTCAAAACATTCATTGTCATATCTACATTATTTGAGTTTACGAAAAGGAAATAAATAAACGGAAAAACAACGAGGAATGCAAAATGATGATAAACACACAAACAAACACACTTTGATTATCGCGCTGAGCATAACAAACTAAAAGCGTCAACCCGTAAGTCATGAATCCTAAAGCCCCGGGTAAAGCTATAAGATTAATTAAAGTTATTACATCTTATTCAAATTAAGCATCACAGGCAAATCCAGCATCTTCGAGTTGTCGAGTCGTGCATCCGGGGAGCAGGCCCACACGAAACTGGAGCCTTCCGATCCATCTTCATCTCCCACAGCTGCTATGTGGCCAGCGTTAACCCAACCAGCGCTGCAAATGCTCTCCTTGAGGTCACAGATACTAATTCTTCCCACTTTGGGCTCTCGTCTTTCCATCCGAGCCAGACTGCGCTCTCTCCTTTCTTTTATCAGCCTTCTCCTATCCTCCTTGGGGGGCTTATATCCCAGGCCATACCTATTCTTGTTCTCGACGACCTCTAGAGGGAATGCTCGCCCCTGTCCATACCTACCCAAACCTTTCCCATGCATATAACCTTCTTTTAGCATGACTTTGGCCATCATGATAGAAGCACGCGACAAATGCGGGTTGACCGCGAATGGCTCCACATAGGTGTTTCCCACGATCTCCAGAGATTGGAAAGTTGTCTCGAGAGCTTCCTCGGCTGCTTCAATATAATGGGAGGATGATGGTCCGCTCACCAGGAAATCCTCCTCTCCTGCCACTATCACCAACTTGTCTCCCATAACATACTTCAACTTTTGGTGTAGTGTAGAAGGCACAACCCCTGCAGAATGGATCCATGGGCGACCCAACAGACAACTATAGGCCGGGAGGATGTCCATGACTTGGAATGTCACTTGAAAGACACACGGACCGACTTGGACTGGTAGTTCTACCTCTCCCATCACTTCCCTCTTACTACCATCAAAGGCTCTCACAGTCATAGAACTTGGCTTCATATGCGTTCCGTCACTGGGTAGCTTCTCCAAGGTTGCTTTTGGCATGCCGTTCAGGGAGGATCCATTATCCACTAAGACACGTGCTATCACATGATCCAGGCATTTCACAGAGACATGAAGGGCTTTGTTATGACCTCTCCCCTCAACAGGTATCTCTTCATCAGTGAAGGTGAGGTAACTATTAGCAACGATGTTGCCAACAATGCCCTCGAACTTGTTCAGAGAAATACCTTGCTCCACATGAGCCTCACTGAGTATCTTCATCAACAACTTTCGGTGGGAGGCAGAGTGCATAAGTAATTCTAGCAAGGAGATCTGGGCAGGCATGCGGTTCAACTGTTCCACCACTTTGTACTCACTCTGTTGTATGAACTTTAGGAATTCACCAACTTCTTCTTCAGATATTTCCCTCTTCTCCTCTTTGTCGGGGTCTCCTCGGCCTCCACGTTCTTCCCCCTCAAGAACTCCTTTGCTTTTGCAGCCATTGTTGCTTCCCTATCATTGGTTCTTTCTCTCGCCAATTCTGGTGGTGTAAAGATTCGACCACTTCTGGTCATTCCACCAATGCCTGATATGTTTTCCACAGTCGGATTTGCATATTCTCCCTCATCTAATGCAGTTGCCCCATATCTCCATGGGACGACTTTCTCGTTCTTATAAGGGAAAGGAGTTGGCACTTGGATGACAACAGACGGAGTTCCTTCAGTTACCAGTGCAGGGGTGGTCCTAGTAAAATGGATCACCAAAGGTTCGGGTAGAGTCACATCAGATTCTCCACCAATTTGTGCAAATACTTCTTCCTCTCTGACCTTGCGGCACACTTGCATCAGATTTCTATCAAGTAAGTCTTGTAGAAAAATCTCGAATTCCACACATTCCTCAATAGAGTGTCCGGCCTCCGGATGGAGTGCGCACGCTATACCCAGATCATAATCGCCCTTCACTAGGCCCTTCTTCAACAAAGCTTCAAAGATAAACCTCCTAGAACTTCGGATTTCGCCCACATCTCTTATTAGATCACGGTTTCCAACCTCGACGGCGTTCGTCGAGGAATTCTCGTGCCCGGACAATGGATTAGTATCGACGCTGGGCTGGTCCTCTTGAAACTTTAACCAACCCGAATCTATCAGAGCCTGAACTTTGTATTTGAGAGCCATACATCCTTCGGTCGAGTGGACAACGCCTCCTACATGATAACTACACCTGGCATTTGCGTCATAACCCCTAGGGTACGACGGCTGTACAGGCTTCATCGGGCAAATGGCGACCAGACCCTTTTTGACTAGGTTAGGTAACAATTCAGTGTAGGTCTTAGGGATTGGGGGTGAACCTAACAAATTGATTTCCCCTTGGGTTGTTGTTGTGACCCACATTCAGATTTGGGCCCATGTTTGCGGCCGGTCATGAAGCTTCGGTTGGGATACGTTGCGGTGGATAATACGCTTGTTGTTGTTGAGGCCTAGCTTGGTGGGCAAACGTGGTGTTAGCAGCATATGGAGGTGGGTTTAAGTATGGTCGATAATTCGGATCGGGAGCTCGTCCTCTCCACACAGGCATTACCGACGCAGCATGTACCTCCCCCTCTTTTTTTTTTCCCTGATTGAAACTGGGCTTTTTGTAGTTTGTAGCTGCAGGTGGGCCATAGGCTATCTTCCCGTTTTTCAATCCAATTTCTATCCTCTCACTAATGATGATGGTGTCAGCAAAATTGACAGATACATTCCCAACCATATGCTCATAAAATGGCGGCTCAACTTGCGCAGCCAACTCTCTCCATCGTTGGGCGTACTCTTTGAAAGTTTCATTGTCTTTTTTTGTCATATTTTGTAGCTGCAGACGGTCCGGAGCAACATGAGTATTGTATACATATTGTTTCACGAAGGCGTCAGCTAGATCCGCCCAACAACGAATTCGGGATGGCTCCAGGTGGGTGTACCAGTTCAATGCCACCCCAGCCAAACTTTCCTGGAAAACGTGGATGAGTAGCTGCTCATCATGAGCATACGCAGCCATCTTTCTGCAGTACATGGTCACATGGATTTTAGGGCAAGTGTTACCCCTATATTTTTCAAACTCCGGCGCCTTGAACTTAGGCGGGATTTTCAAGCCCGGAACCAAACTCAATCTGGCCGCATCTCCAAACCCGTAGCTCTCAACTCCCTCAACAGCTCTCAACCTTGCCTCCAGACTTTCCAACCTACCCGTAGCTCCAACGAGGCTACCGAATCCCCCAACCACCGTGGCGTGCGGTGCAGCTTCGGCTGAAGAATCCTCCCTAGAAACCACATGCGGTACTGGGGTCACCCGAATTCCATCAGTTGTGTTGGTCTCATTCATTCCTGTGCCCACCATGGGAGCCGACACTAAGACAGGTCCCTGAGTGCCGATTGGTGGTATATTGACAGTCGTGGGAAACGAGAATGAAGCGTGCTCAGCTTCTGAGTACTCTCCTACAGGAGGAGCGTAACCCGGAGGTAAACCATACAGTGGGAAAGGAACTGATTGGCTCGCAGCGTTGAACATTGGGGGATAAGGGTGAGCATTCCCCTCAACATGCGCAGATGAAGACTCTCCAGTAGTCTTCATGGATTCAAGCGTCGCCAAGATCTGGCTGATCTGGTCCTTCAACTGGCCAACATCCGTTTTGAGAGACTCTTGTGACTCCTCCCAGCTTGCCATGGCTTTTGAATTTGCCCGGGTCCGGTAGGGATGTCGTGGAAATTTGGTCGTCGTTTTTTCTCACGCATACTGTTTTATTATTTTAATTAATTAGATGGAAATGAAACATGCTGAACAAAAGAAAAGATGATGCATGCTAGTAATAGGGGGAAATCACAAGATTGTAATGACATCACTGATGGAAATTAACACAAGCAGATGCTAAGCAACATCCCACACCTTTCATTTAAAGGGAAACAAGTTCATTACATTTCTTAAAGGAAACAAATCATAAAGATCTCTAAATACATCAATTCCTAGCCCGAGTGATGAGGGATTTCATCTCGTCTATCAACCGTTTACAGTGATTAATAAAAAGCTCTATTTCTACTGGTGGGCTATAAAAGTGGGTACTCGCTTCAGCTTCTGACACCATTCTGGGGATGTCTTCAATTGCCCCATTTGCCAAAGCAACCAACTGAGAGAAGCTTTCCTTCCAATGCTTTACGGCCGTTTCTTGTTCTGCGATGTGCTCTTTCATTCGCTTTATCAAGGCCTGATGCCTTTCTTCAAATTCCATCGACCTCCATCGCTCCTCCTGCTCCTCGATGTAATCCTCCATCTGCTTTAACATGGCTCGATACTCCCCTTCAGCCTCTGCCAGCTTCCAGCGCTCCTGATTCAACTCCGCTTCAAATGATGTAGCCATTTCCTTCATTTGATGCCCCGATTCTTGTACTTGGACTTGCGCTTCCCTTAGTCTTTTTAGGGCTTCCCTTTTATCCCTCTTGGCCTCTTCATAGAGTTGTTTCCACTGTCTGCCCTCTTCTAAAGCCACATTCTTCTCATTCACCCTCATGGATAACTCCTTACTTGCGGCCGCACGATCCTGTTTTACTCGGAATGTATAATCTCTCTCTGCCTTCTGGCTTTCGACAATGTTTTCATAAGCCCGTGACTTTTCTTCGTCATCATTCCTCATATCCACAAAATCATTGCGAGCCTTCTGTAATTCATTTTCCAACCTAGCATTCCTCACCCTCAATTTCTCCACCTCAGCCTTCAGTTGTTTCACCTCTTCACTTTCTGGGGCTTGGGATGTTCCTTCACTTGCCGATTGATCATTGATGGGCTTGAAAGGCAACTTGACTTCTCTTACCCTCTCTAGAATCCAGGTATGATAACTAACCCTGCTATCCATCACTCCACTCCTCAGGTCCTTCTCTGCTCGCACCACATTTTCCCAGGAACTTCTGACTCTCCTCAACATCTCAGTACAATGTCCGTCCTCATAGTAGATGAAGAAGGCTGTGAGATAATCTGGTGAAGGCGCTTCCTTCATAGGATATCTGAACTGTCTTTGGACCAAAACAGGGTTGTAGTTAATACAACACCTAGCGCCTATGAGAGGTATGTTAGGGAAGTTGCCACAATGTTGGATAGATGGTTTAGTCTCAAGCCAAGGAAGGCGCCATTTTACGTTTCCTTCTCTCAAACCGGCAAAGAAAAGAGCACACCCATTACCTCCTTGATGCGACAGATTCTCAGGTGAACTTCTAACATCGATTACCCCCTTAAATACTCGTGTCGTCATCCACGCATATAACGCCCGCAAACAACAAAGAATCCTCTTCCCTTTTCTCTCATGGCAAAAACTCATAGTCCCATACACATCTGCGAGGACTGCTGTTACAGGGTTTTCTGATCTCGTCTTTTTTGCCACGAAGACATCAATAGCAGTGTACTCTACAAAGTCTTCCAGCTTGGGAAACAGGACGATGCCAAACACAGTGAGGGCTAGTACATCCATGAAGGTCTCTCATTCTTCCCTATTGATGGACAAATTTATGAACACCAATATATGATGTCACAAACTTGTTTTTCAATCGGCAAGTATGACCGAATCGTTCAAGTAATAAACTTAGTAAGACCAAGTATCGTTCTTCCCAAAGGACTCACGGCCTAGTTTAGTTATGTGGTTTCTTGATTAGCTAAGACTTACAGACGAAATATTTGGAGTTTAATATGCAAGACAGAAAATAAACATGTATGCATGAAGTTTTGATCAATGGCAAAAAGCAAAAGATAAACACTTTCAATGATATTAATGTATGAATATGTTGTTGGGGGTCAATTTTATCTTATCCACTCTCATATATTTTAGGAATTCAACATTCAAATCATCATTGTTAATGCCACTCTCTAAAGTACCTTTCTAGAAGGCTTCTCCCTAATCACGAGTTCATACAATTCCTAGCATTCCTAATGATCAGTTCATAAGTGCAGGAGCTTAACGACAACCAATATCATATTGGGAGAAATTCCCCGGATCTAGACTTCCCCGTACGTGCCCGTATCGACAAAACCAATAATCATGCATCGAATGAGTTAAACAATGCAAGCATTAAGCAAAGAGGAAAAACCCTAACTAATGATGAAAAGAAAGCATAGGTCTTAATTAAAAGATGTAAAAACAAATTCCATATATGAGAGTTTCACAAGATTACATTGATTCCCCAACAAACATACAAGGTTTAGTTCACCATATTCATGGTGAACGTAGATGAACAATAATGAAAGAATGAAAGAGATAGAAAAACCCGTGAAAGAGAAGAGGAGAGCTGTCACCATCTCCCAATCTACCCCAAGGGGTGGAAGAGAGAGTGTTTGCTTCGTTTCTGCCAAAGATACAAACCCTAGGACGTGCAAGTCCTTAAATAGGGCATAAAAATAACATAAAACAAGTCCAAGCCCATAAAAACAAAAAGAAAACCGGTCCAAGCCCACTTAGAATGGTGCTCAGCGGTATTTTACCGCTGAGCGGTACTAGCGCATGATCCATTTTGCCCCCCAGCTGCTGTTTTGCCCCTCAGCGGTGATTTCGGCACCCGAAAAGTGCCGCTCAGCGGTATTTTTCCGCTCAGCGCCACTCGGTCAGACTTTTTCTGCGTTCTGGTTGGTTTTTCAGCATTCTGGTTGACTAATTGACTTTTCTGGTTGACTGGTTGACTTTTCTGGTTGACTGGTTGACTTTTCTGGTTTCTGGTTGACTTTTCAGCACTCCTATCATTCGGTATTTCAATTTTTCTTTCAAATCATTCAATTAGCCTACAAAATCAAGGGAATCTTGCACAAAACCATTAAATTCACTTTCAACTCTCTTATTCTCAAAACTAAAGCAAAAATATGAGTTCAAGCTAGTTTCTAAGTCTTAAAGGTTGCTTTTGGTATCAAATTTAAGCATAAAAATAACGATTTTTCAACCGTTATCACAACCCCAAACTTAAAACTTTGCTTGTCCTCAAGCAAACAAGATGTAACTCAATCTTCCATCAATCCATATAATGGTTCACCACATTCAAAAATCCATCTTTCAAGACAAGTAAATACTCAATTTAGCTCATCATCAAGACTTCAATCAAGATGTGCACATGCTTTTAGTGATCACTCAAACACATACTATCCAACAAATGCTATTTTCATGAATGATCAATTAACTAAGCAAAGATGTTTTTATGTGTTCATGGAATCTATCCTCACTAGATAAAGTGTTTCACTCAAACACATAAGTGTATAGGAGATATTCACTCATTCACTCTACTATTACAATGTCACATGAATCAACTTTGCCTTTCATTTAACCACAATCAAAAACACTTACCAGCAAGCATCATCACATGGACTTTTCTATGGCTTATAACGTGGTTGGGCTAACAAGAAAATTGGTTTTTCTATATCACAAAACCCTTGAGTTAAGAGAAACATATAAACACAATCATTCTTATTTATTCCCAACTTTCTTTTGCATTGAGCTTTGCTTTTTCTTTTCTTTTCTTTCTCTTTTTCTTTTTCTTTTCACATACTTAATTCTTAGCTCTTAGCTCAATGCTTTCAATTTCCCTTTCTATTTTCCAACAACCCCAAACTTGAACATTTGTCAATACCACAAAATATTTTCTACTTAACTCAAGGTAAAGCTTTTCAACAAGGGTTTTCAAATCATGTTCAAGGCTAGAGGTTCAAAGGATATAACACATAGTGTTCTCTTTTAGTGGGCTCAATTTATGAATTTGGCTAATAGAAGGGTTATCAACAAATGGCCTTGATCATATGATGCAAACAAGCAAGTAATTCAATCATAGAAAACCTGGGCAAAGTCATTCATGCTTTCACAGTAATAGTATTCAACAATAACAACTCTGGAGCTCAAAACCTCACATATAAGCTCATTCACATTCCACATATAACATCCTGCTTAGAATCATAATCACAATCACAACATCTTGCATTTGTTCACAATGCTTGTGAACCACCTGTATAAGCATATAATGTGCACATTCTCAACATCAATCAATATCAAAGCATCATCATGCATTACTTATCAAACAACAATCATAAGCAAACCATCATAACAGACAAAGTTTCCAATTGAGTACATCAAATCCTATTCTAAAAACAAAAGTGATTGATAAAACAAATCCTACTCTAGTGCTTTGAAAAACTCAGCCCCATCAATGATGCTCTCTCCCAACCCCAAACTTAGATGGAAAACTAGTGAGAAAGTGAGTGGAAGGGAGATTTTCTAAAGAGGAATGAAAGGAAAAATGTAGAGAACCTTTGGAAAAATGTTTAGGAGTGTGTGTGCAGAGAAGAATCTAAAAATAGAGGCCAAAGCGTGACTTAGGGTATAAAAATACCCTAATGGGCTCGGGTTCCGCTAAGGGGCAATCTAAGCCCCTTTTACGATACCACCGCTCAACGGCAATTTGCCGCTCAGCGGCATTTTCGTGTTGTGCTTTTCTTCTTCCTAGCTTACCCTAGGTGCCTTCTACTCATGCCCCTTACTTGCTCCCTACAATTAATTTCTCAAATCACTCAAACATTCAATCCCTATCATGCAACTAAAGCAGAATCAAAACAAACAATACAGATAAAATCAATCAACTGGGTTGCCTCCCAGGTAGCGCTTGTTTAACGTCACGAGCCTGACCCAAAATCCTCCAGCACCCTTCAGTAGATGCAAATCTTTCTTACCAACACCCATCAGTAGGTGTATACAAACATAGTATCCTTCAGTAGATACTCTACCGCCTAACATCCATCAGTAGATGTAAACCCTGTAACAAACTTATAACAAAAACAAAAATACCCAAAAGTTCAAAATTACATCACCAAACCAAAAATTAAAAGTTCTTAAATCACTGGGTTGCCTCCCAGGAAGCGCTCTTTTAACGTCACTAGCTTGACCCAATAAAGCTCATGTTCCTTCTTCTTTTTCTTCTTCTTTCTACTGAACTTCTTTAGAAATTTGATCAAACCAGGAACCTGTTGCAGTGTCTCAATCATAGGAACTTTAATCTCCAATTTCTTGAAGATTTCCATAAAGCACTTGAATTTCTTTTCCTTCCTATGATTCTTCTTTAGATGAGGATGTGATTTTTCATATGATTTCTTCTTCTTTCCTCTCATCTTCTTTTTCTTCCTTTTTCTCTCCCTAAATTTTCTCTTTTTCTTTTCTTTTATTTTTTTCTTCCCTTTTCTTTTTCTTTTCAACTTCTTTATTTTCACACAAATTTTTTCTTTCTCTCTTCTCTCTCAACCACTTCTTTCTCTTTTTCTTCATCTTTATTTCTGTCACTCAATTCTTCTTTTTCTTTTCTCTCTATCTTTTCCTCATCGCCCCCTATTTTTTTCTCATCAAGAATCTTGTCACTTTCAGTAATAATGGCTTGCCCTTCCTCCTTAGGGTTAACTTCAGTATTAACCTCATCATTCAATCTCTGACTAATGGAATGAAGCTGCATCTCCATCCTTTTACATGATTCTTCAATGCTTTTCTGAGTAGCGTTAGAATTTTTCAAAAATTGTAGAAGGGTGTCATCCAAACTTCCTGATAGAAAGGTTTGTTGCTGTTGCTTGTTAAATTGCCCAGTTTGTCCAGCTTGCCCACTTTGTTCCTGACCAATACTTGGGTGTGGTTTCCACCCTTGATTGTAGCTCCCTTGACGGTACTGATTGGTCATGTAGTTTACATCCTCTACGGCTTCAACTGGAAAGGCACATTGACCATTGATATGGTCACCTCCACACAATTCGCACAACTGGGATTGTACCTGTGCAACAGTCTTTAACTCTTGTGGCAATTGTTCAAGTATCTTTGAGAGATTCTCCAATTGTTGAGTTATTAACTTGTTCTGAGCTATCAAGGCATCATTGGATTGCAACTGTAGAACTCCTTTTTGTTGAATAGGAGCTCCTCTTTCACTGTTCCACTTATTGTTATTAGTAGTCATGTTTTCAATTATTTCTGTGGCTTCCTCTGGAGTCTTCCATTTGATATTGCCTCCAGCTGAGGCGTCAAGCATCATCTTGGTTTGTGAACCAAGACCTCTAAGGAAGATTAGGACTACTTCTCCTTCGTTAAATCCATGCGTGGGAGTCTTTCGTAATAGGCTTTTATACCTGTCCCATGCATGCCCCAGTGATTCTTCCATGCCTTGTCTAAATGAAGAGATCTCTTGCTTCCCTTTGTTGATTTTAAAGCTTTGTTGCTGCCATTGTTGTTGTGGTTGGTTCTCAAATTGTCCGGCAGCTTGCCAAAATTGGCTTTGATCCATGCTTGAGTCATGTTCCCACCAGTGGTTGAGATTACTTTGGTAGAATTGAGTGCCCATATAGTTAAATTCTTGACCAAATTGCATTCTGCAGACATTAGGCACAAAACCCTAAAAACAATTGTTAGCACAAAAAGATAGAGAGAAAAAAATCAAAGGATATAATTGAAAAGATAAGAAGATAGGAAATAAAAACATAAAAATAAAAACAGAAAAATAAAATAAAATAAAATAAAAACAGAAAAATAAAATAAAATAAAATAAAATAAAAACAGAAAATAAAATAAAATAAAATAATAACCAAAAAAATAAAAACAGAAAATAAAAACAGAAATTCAAAATTAAAGTCAAAGATAATCAATAATCACACAAATTAACCAGTTAAACCAGAGTCCCCGGCAACGGCGCCAAAAACTTGATGGACAAATTTATGAACACCAAAATATGATGTCAAGTATGAACGAATCGTTCAAGTAATAAACTTGGTAAGACCAAGTATCGTTCTTCCCAAAGGACTCACGGCCTAGTTTAGTTATGTGGTTTCTTGATTAGCTAAGACTTACAGACGAAATATTTGGAGTTTAATATGCAAGACAGAAAATAAACATGTATGCATGAAGTTTTGATCAATGGCAAAAAGCAAAAGATAAACACTTTCAATGATATTAATGTATGAATATGTTGTTGGGGGTCAATTTCATCTTATCCATTCTCATATATTTTAGGAATTCAACATTCAAATCATCATTGTTAATGCCACTCTCTAAAGTACCTTTCTAGAAGGCTTCTCCCTAATCACGAGTTCATACAATTCCTAGCATTCCTAATGATCAGTTCATAAGTGTAGGAGCTTAACGACAACCAATATCATATTGGGAGAAATTCCCCGGATCTAGACTTCCCCGTACGTGCCCGTATCGACAAAACCAATAATCATGCATCGAATGAGTTAAACAATGCAAGCATTAAGCAAAGAGGAAAAACCCTAACTAATGATGAAAAGAAAGCATAAGTCTTAATTAAAAGATGTAAAAACAAATTCCATATATGAGAGTTTCACAAGATTACATTGATTCCCCAACAAACATACAAGGTTTAGTTCACCATATTCATGGTGAACCTAGATGAACAATAATGAAAGAATGAAAGAGATAGAAAAACTCGTGAAAGAGAAGAGGAGAGTTGTCACCATCTCCCAATCTACCCCAAGGGGTGGAAGAGAGAGTGTTTGCTTCGTTTCTGCCAAAGATACAAACCCTAGGACGTGCAAGTCCTTAAATAGGGCATAAAAATAACATAAAACAAGTCCAAGCCCATAAAAACAAAAAAAACCGGTCCAAGCCCACTTAGAATGGCGCTCAGCGGTATTTTACCGCTGAGCGGTACTAGCGCATGATCCATTTTGCCCCCCAGCTGCTGTTTTGCCCCTCAGCGGTGATTTCAGCACCCGAAAAGTGCCGCTCAGCGGTATTTTTCTGCTCAGCGCCACTCGGTCAGACTTTTTCTGCGTTCTGGTTGGTTTTTCAGCATTCTGGTTGACTAGTTGACTTTTCTGGTTGACTGGTTGACTTTTCTGGTTGACTGGTTGACTTTTCTGGTTTCTGGTTGACTTTTCAGCACTCCAATCATTCGGTATTTCAATTCTTCTTTCAAATCATTCAAATAGCCTACAAAATCAAGGGAATCTTGCACAAAACCATTAAATTCACTTTCAACTCTCTTATTCTCAAAACTAAAGCAAAAATATGAGTTCAAGCTAGTTTCTAAGTCTTAAAGGTTGCTTTTGGTATCAAATTTAAGCATAAAAATAACGGTTTTTCAACCGTTATCACCTATCGCCCAGGTCGTGCAAATATTGTTCAAGGTATCCTTGTGTCAGCCCCCGCATTTGATGTCTCGTTATCAACCGGTTCTCCAATTCATCGGGCTGTAATTTCATTATAGCAGCAAGAGTAGAAACAGAGGCATGATGCTCCAAGTGCTGATATGGCTTGGTACCCTCTAATGGCAAGCCCAGAATATGCTCATTCTTCTACAATTGGCGCCAGTTGGAAGTCCTGGAAGGTAAAACATCTCAGGGGAGGATCATAATACTGAGCTAGAGCTGTAATAGCGGGCAACTGTACTTTCACCTCCATTAAACTCAACAAATTCCCATATTTCCTCCCGAAGGCTTCTCTCTGTATGGTCTTGAGTCTTCGGCCTAAATTTATCAACCCGGTCAAATTTCCAACATGTGTCCTTAGGCTAGACTTCTTTCTTAAAATGGCAGAGTTGATATGCAGTGTAGCATCAAATCTGGTGTCAACATCCATCTCGTGTGAAGTCAAGTGTATACCTGTGATTTCCCCTAAAACCAACATGTTACTAAATGATGCTTGACTATGATGCATGATAATAAAACAACACGATGAATCGAATGTATGCATGGCATGAAAATGCAATAACATAATTTTCGAAAGAGAACGAACAGCGTGAGGATTACAAGAATACACGCTTCTCCCTTTGTGCCCTAATAAAGGTTCAATGGCTTGGATCCGAGGTCAAGTATATGCAATTTCATAAGGATGGTCTCCTGAACCTAGAGGTCAATGGTCACTAGAGCTATGGCCCCCTTCATAGCATCTCCACAACAGTCGAGTAATCAACTAGATGAGGAGACACAAGTGAAGAGAACAAACTCTAGCTGGAGTTCTCACGATAGCCAGACAGGAAGTACATCCCAGAATGACACCGCTACACAACTCCTCTAATTCTAAGTTACGGTCAGACCCGGGTATAGGGCCCCACTCATGATATGCACAAAGTCTGTGTGTGAAGGGAGAATGCAATGCATACCCAAACCCTCACCTGCAAAACAACCAGAAAAATTCCCAGGCAGATATAAACATGTTTTCTACCCTAGGGTTCCATATTCAACAATTCACATGCAGTTATTCCAACTATCAAACGCAGATAAAGAAAAAACAGGGGAAGAAAACACAAAGAAAAATCATGTCAAATTCGCGCATATAATTAAATGGCCTGACTCTCGATATCTCCCCAGTGGAGTCGCCATCTGTCGCAACCGGAATCGCGACGGGACGACGATCCAAAACATAAATGAGGTTTCAAAAAAGAGATTTTGGAGTCGCCACCATAGTTTATTCTGGAAAACTATGGAAAACCATAAAATGATAAGACACGGTCCGCGAAAACCATATTCTGGGTTCGGGAGTCGGTTACGTGTAGGGAAGGTGTTAGCACCCTACAACGCCTGCCCTAAGGCAGTACCTTTAACTAAATGCACGAATATGATGTGGTTTTCAAAATGTTTAACTATCCCCTAAAATAAAATTTTAAATAAACAAAATATATTTTTTAGTTTTTTGGGCCCGACAAGGATTGACCTTGCTCCTACGTATTCTCATTCAAAATGAGAAATCAGGGTTACGTAGTTCTTTTTGAAAATCTGTTTGAGAATATTTGTTTGGAGAATTACTTGAGAAAATTGTTTGGGAAAATTTGTTTGGAAATGATTATGAATAATTTGGATTTTTAGGGAAGTGAACCTGACAAGGACTAGCCTTGCTCCTACGTATCTCCACTCTTGATGGAGAATCAAGGATCACGTAGTTTTGGCAGAGAAATTGTTTGTTGTTTGAAAATGTGAATGTTTTATATTTTTGGTATTTTTTATGTGAGAAGGATAAAAGTTTTTAGCACAAGGACGATGCGAACGATCACACATGTGCTTAAACCTTTTAAAATATTTTTGTTATTATTTGAGAAAAGAAGAAGAAAAGGTTTTAGCACAAGGACGATGCGTGCGATCACACATGTGCCTAAACCTTTAGAATATTTTAATATTATAATTTTACTTAAAAAGAAGAAAAGGTTTTTTTAGCACAAGGACGACGCGAGCGGTCACACGTGTGCTTAACCTTCAAAACGTATTTTTGTAATTTATTTAAGAAAGAAGAAAAGGTTTTTAGCACAAGGACGACGCGAACGGTCACACGTGTGCTTAACCTTTAAAACGTATTTTCGCAATTTTACTTAAAAAAAAAGAAGAAAAGGTTTTTTAGCACAAGGACGACGCGAGCGGTCACACGTGTGCTTAACCTTCAAAACGTATTTTCGTAAATTCTTTTATTTAAACTATAAATATTGCATTATTAAATATATATTTTAGGATAAGTAGATATCTAGAATAAATAGATAGAACAAACTAAAATAAAATAAGACAATAGAAATAAATAATAAAAAAATAAAAATAAAATAAATAAAAAAATAAAACAAATGAAATAAGATAAACAAAATAAATGAAATAAGATAAAAAAAACAAATAATTAAATAAAAAATAAAGCAAATAATGAGGGGTCCGAGAAAAGGGGTGCCGAACGGTCCGTCGCAGGCTACCGTGCAGTCCGTGGAAGTGGCCGAACGGACATTGGGAAAGGATTCAGAATAACGAGCGCTCGTTGGGGAGATGACTAGCGGACGTTGGGAAATGAGGCTGAATGACGAGCGTTCGTTGGGGGAGGTGACGAACGTACGATGTGAATGAGGCGGAATAACGAGCGTTCATTGGGGGAGATAACGAGCGTTCAAAAATGTGGCTGAAAGACGAGCGCTCGTTGGGGAGATTATGAACGGACGTTCAAAAATGTGGCTGAATGACGAGCGCTCGTTGGGTGAGATGACGTACGGACGTTGAGAAATGGAGGCTGAATGACGAGCGCTGGTTGGGGAGGTGACGAGCGGAACTGGGAAAGAAGGCTGAATGACGAGCGTTCGTTGTTGGAGATGACGAACGGACGCTGGGAAAGGAGGCTGAATGACGAGCGTTCGTTGGGGACGAGCATTCGTTGGGGGAGATTATGAACGGACGTTGAGAATGAGGCGGAACAACGAGCGTTCGTTGGGGGAGATGGTCACCAAACGGTCCATCCAAGAAGTGGCCGGACGGACGTTTGGAGAGGAGGCCGGTGACGAACGTTCGAAAAAGGCTTAATAACGTGCGTTTATTTCTGGGCTTGGCCCACCCGGGTGGTTTCTAACCTAGAATCCCCTAGGGGTTTTGCATATTCCCTTCCATTCCTCACCCACTCAGATCCAGCACTCTCCCGTAAGCTCGCTCCCTCAGCTCACACACTCTCCAGAGACCCAAGGTCTCTTACTTTCTCCGCAGGCTCACCGTCGCCTATGCCAGCGCCGGCCATCGTCGCCTCAACCAGAACGCGCCTTGGCCTCGCCGGCGACAACTCGCGCCACCAGACCCACTGCCGACCGCGGCGCCACTGCCTTCTCTCCCTCGCTTCTCTCGCACTAGCCTAGGGTTGAGGCTTTTCCACCTTGAGCACCGCCTGCCGCCGCCTCTAGCTGGAGCGCGCTTCCTCACCGGCGCCACCAGCGTCACTCTCCTCCCTCTCCCTTCGAAGATTTTCTCAACTGCTAATCGTCCCCGCAACACCACCTTTCCCTCTCTTCTTCCCCTAATTTTTATCGTTTTTTATTGATTTACTCATTAATTTGCCATTGATTGATTTGACGTTTTACCGGGATTGAAAATTACGTTTGTGTTGTGTACATCTGAATGTGAGGGGTGAATGCTGGATTTGTTCTGCCTTGTGTGTTGATCGGGTTATGCTTGTTGGAGGTGGTTACGGGTGTGAACACGATGACCAGAGGAGTAGAGGATCAAAGGGGTTGATGGAGGCTTGCGAGGGAGGGAGACAAAGGTTGGAGTCGGGAAATGGGTGAAGATGGTTAAGGGTAGGATGAGGCTGGAATGGAATCTGTTTTAGTGCTCTCTGTTCGTGACCTTGGGTGCTTCAGGGGCTGAAATATGATAATGACGATGGTGGTTGTTTGCTAGCGATGCAGATGCGAAGTGGAAGCTGGAGCAAGAGCCCTACGTGAATGACAGCCTATTCGGTCTAGTAACCGAAGGAAGACAGTATAATGGGGGATCACAACTTGCATTAAGGTGATGCAAGCATGAATATTGAATGTAAATGAATGGAATAGTGGATGAAACAGCAGGATAATCGAAATATCATACCAGTATGACTATGAACGAATGCGGATAACATAAATTAGGGATACTTACCTTCAATGAAACGATTAGCCCTCTCCTTCCTCTACTATGGACTTGCTTTCGCTTTTCCTCTGCTCTTCCCGCCCCTTTGCACACTCCTCTCTTTGCTCTCCAATCTCCAGCAATGGATTTCTTCTTTTTTTTCATCAAGGCCCCCGTAGCTCTCCCCCATATCCCCCTTTCTCTATGCTTTTCTGTGCTTTTTCTGCCACTCTGCAATTCCGTATACCAAATCGTGTATGTGCCAATTCTGTAGACTCCAAAACGTCTCTGCCACACCCGCGCACTCTGTAGAAACGGTTTCCTGCCCCCCTTCCCGCACACACACTGTTTCCCTTTTTTTTTTTTTTTTTTACGCTTTTCACTAAAGACAAAAACGCCCCTTTTTCTTAATTCTTTTCTTTTCTTTTTTTAATAAACTAAAAAGGTAAAAACTAAAAAAACAAAAACTAAAGACACAAATAAACTAATAAGAAAATAAATAAATAAATAAATAGAAATAAAAAAAACGAAAATAATAAAATAAAAATAAAAATAAAAATAAAAAAAAGGGTAAATAATAAAACAAAGGAGAACAGTCTACGGTAAAGCCAAAAAACCAATCCGGACGAAATTCGATATTGACAGGTGGAGAAGTGATTTTAATCGGCGAGAGAGGTGAGGTTCTGTGATGACAATGTGGCTCGTGGTGGAGGAGCTCTCTCTCGAGAGTGAAGTAGATGAAGACTTCGCGAAATGAAGATGTGATGTTGTGCTGAGGGAACTCGCGTGGTAGTGATGGCGTAAGCAATCCACGCGGCTGAGGCAGAGTGGACTAAAAATGGTTACGTGGATGTAAGAGAAATCTGAAGTGTCAATGGAAAATGAAAGATGAAGAGGGAATGGAAGGTGGCTAGAGGAGATCCTTTGGGATTCTCTAGCTTGACTTTCAAGGGAATTAAATTCTGGAGTTCTCTCTACAGAAAGTTTAATTCATTATTCTCAAAAGTATCTTACAAGAGGTGGTGACATGTCTATATATAGGACTAAAAGTCCCTCCTTTCTAGCACATGCCTAACACCTTTTACACATGCTTTAATAAAAGTAAAAGAAATACTACACTAAACTAATTGGGCTTGGGCCTCGTCATCAATTTTGCATTGAAATATCAAGTAATTGTTTGTACAAGTCTTAGCTAATCAATAAATCACATAACTGTCTAGGCCGTGAGTCCTTTGGGAAACGATACTTGGTCTTACCAGGTTTATTACTTGATACGATTCGGTTACACTTGCCGAGGGTTTAACAAGTTTTTGGCGCCGTTGCGGGGGACTCGTGGTTTAACTAGTCTATTTGTGTGATTATTGATTACCTTTGACTTGATTTTTTAATTTTTATTTATATATTTTTGTTTTATCTTTTTATTTGAATTTTGTTTGTTGTTTTTATTTTCTATCTTCTTATCTTTTCAATTCTATCTTTTGATTTTTTTTATTTATCTATTTTCTTTATTTTTTGTGCTAACAACTGTTTTCTAGAGTTTTGTGCCTAATGCTTGCAGGATGGAATTCGAACAAGAATTTGACTATATGGGCACTCAATTCTACCAAGGTAATTTCAACCACTGGTGGGAACCTCTCTCAAGCATGGATCAAAGTCAATTTTGGCAAGCTGCAGGACAATTTGAGAATCAACCACAACAACAATGGCAGCAACAACCCTCTCTATCGGAAAGATGGGCTAAGATAGATGACACACTTCAACAGTTCATATAGATGTCTAATTCTCATCACAAAAGCACTCAAGCTACTGAACAATTTGATAGGCCACCACCACAACAATTGTAGCAACAAAGCTCTCTATCAGAAAGAAGGACAAAGTTGGATGACGTCTTTCAACAATTTTTGCAAGTGTCCATCTCCACTCAGAAAAACATTGAAGCATCATGTAAAAGGATGGAGATGCATATTGGTCACATAATGAAGAGATTGGAAGATGTTGAGGTTAATACTGAAGTTAACCCTAGGGAGGAAGGTCAAGCCATTGTCACCGAAAGTGACAAGATTTTTGATGAGGAAAAAATAGAGAGAGATTACGAAAAGATAGAGAGAAAAGGAAAAGAAGAGTTGAGTGAGAAAAATAAAGATATAGAAAAAGAAAAGGAAGAGGTTAAGAGACAAGAAGAAAATAAAATTTGTGTGAAGATGAAGAAAGTGAGTGGAAAAAGAAAAAGGAAAAAGAAAGTGAGAGAAAAGAGAAAGAGGACGAGAGGAAGAGAGAGAGAATCATATGAAAAACCCTTTCGTCATCCAAAGAAGTATTATAGGAAGGAAAAGAAATTTAAGTGCTTTTATACAAATCTGCAAGAAATTGGAGATTAAAGTTCTTATGATTGAGACATGGAAACAGGTTCTTGGTTTTATCAAATTTCTGAAGAGATTTAGTAAAAAGAAGAAAAGAAAAGAATATCCAAGAAAGAGAAACACCAGCCCTAGAGATGGAACCTGCGCTTTACTGGGTCAAGCTAGTGATGTTAAAAGAGCACTTGCTGGGAGGCATCCCAATGATTTAAGAACATTATTTTCTTTAATTTGTATTTTGGTGATGTAATTTTATAAACTTTGGACATTGTTTTATATTGATTTTTGGGTATAGCATCTATTGATGGATGTTAGGTGGTTAGGTATCTACTGAAGGATACTAGGTTTGTTACACCTACTGATGGGTGTTGGTAAGAAAGATTTGAACCTACTGATGGGTGTTGGTGGATTTTGGGTCAGGCTCGTGACGTTAAACAAGCGCTACCTGGGAGGCAACCCAGTTGATTTACTATATTTTGTTTGTTTGTTTTGATTCTGCTTTAGTTGCATGTTAGGGATTGAATGTATGAGTGATTTGAGATTTTAAATGCATGAAGTGAGTGAAAGGCATGAGTATAAGGCACCTAGGGCAAGCTACAAAGAAGGCGAGCATGTCACGAAAGTGCCGCTCAGCGGAACGGTATCACTACAACATGGGTTTTTAGGGTTGCCCTTATTGGGACCCAAGCCCATTAGGGTATTTTTATACCCTAGGGTGCGATTTTGGTTTTATTTTCATATTTCTTTCCTCCCACACACTCTTAATCAACTAAGAGTTCTCTACACCTTTCCCTTCATCTCCACTCATAAAACCTCTATTCCATTCATTTTGCATCAAGTTTCCATTCAAGTTTGGGGTTTGGTGAGAGAATTGCTATTTGGGACTGATTTTTTTACATTATTTTGCTTGTTGGTTTTGCTCCACACACTAGTACAGTCAGGGGAAAGGACAGCGGTTATTTTGGTCTATGGGCAGCGGTTTTCGAATCGAGGCATATTCAGGCGAGGCAAAAAGTCTAATACTTTTGGCCTCGGTTGAGAACCGAGGCATAAAAGGAGAGGATTTTGCCTCGGTTCATCCTTAACCGAAGCAGTAAATTTTTTGGTTTTTTTAATTTTTTTTTCGTAGGACTTTATGCCTCGGTTCCCTTGAACCGAGGCAGTATGTCCCACTCTACTGCCTCGGTTGTAGCTTGAACCGAGGCAGTAGACTTTTTTTTTGTTTTTTTTTTCTCATCCGCAAGACTTTCTGCTTCGGGTGTGACCGTAACCGAGGCCGTAAGGGGTCTTTCTACTTCGGTTATGACCTGAACCGAGGCATATATCCTTGTTTTTTTTTAAAAGTGAGGTTTGTTTCTCCAGCATTCCCAACCATAGAAACAGACTTGCATATACTTTTATAGGCATAACAGTCCAGAATAATGCAGAAACGTATATTTTAAATGAAAATTATATTAAAACATAAATATATTGAATGGAATCATAAATCAACTTCTTAGAAGCATAAATCAATCCAATGTAATCATAAATCAAGTTTCAAGCATAAATCAATGCAATGTACAAAGTTAAACTTATAATAATGTAGAAAAGCATAAAACAACTTAGAAACATAAACTTAGAACTTACCATATCCTAATATCTACTACATACTATTATATAAATGAATTACATATTTAGCAAGTGTTTTCGTCACAAGTTGAATTGACTTCTCTGGAATTGGAGCAGTCCTATTAAATCTCTGCATAAAACACAATGATTTCAATTAGTGTATATGAAATCCAAACTATACAGAGAATAAAATTCAAACCTAAATATTACCGTTTCCCATCCACTTGTGTAATGTGCACGAATGATGGTCATCATCCAAAACATAACGTAGTAACCACATTCATATGACCCCATTTGTCTATTACACTACAATATATCATCATAATTATAAAATGTTAAGTAACATCATTTGAATGGAACCAAATGTAACAAAGTATGGACTAAAATACCAAACCTTAAGGGCAACCCATGCAAGCTTTTTAGCTGTAGCAGTAGATCTCCCAAATAACATGATATGTGTTGCAAGGGAACTATTAAAAAAAATTCCTTTAGCGTACATTTATATAACAAAAAAGTCAAAACATTGAGATTCTTACCAATCTACTACATGTCTAAGAGGGCTAGGAGGAGACTTCTGCAATGAACAAAACCAGACAGTAGTGTTCTCCGGTATGGAGATCACAAGTAGCTGCCAATGACACCTGAAATTGGTAATAACTTATGAATCATATACCAAAATTAATAAATGAATGTGTTGAAGTTAACAAACTTCACTTACCCATGTATATAAGGGAGAAAATATATCTTCCCCATTCCAAAGCAGGTGGTGATGTATGTTTGGATATCATCAAATTTATTTCTTTCATGAGTCATAGCGGGGTCAATGAACCCATATACATCGTTGAACCCCTTCTTGTTACTAACATCAAACATATACCTAAAATGAAGAAATAATCTGATATAAGTAAGTTGATAAAATAGAATTATATAAAAAAGTTTTCATAAACTTACATCATCCACAGCTAAATGAGTGTAATATTAATTTCTTCTCTACCCGACGCAAGTGATAACAGTTGAAAAACTGTTATTTTCATGATTAAAATTGACACTAAAAGCAACCTTTACACTTAGAAACTAGCTTGAAATCATGCTTTTCTTTATATTTTTGGAAATAAGAGAGCTGGACAGGTTTATGCTTGATTTCAGTGTTTTTGTGCAGGTTTTAAGGTGAATTTGGTGAAAGAAGTGAAGAAGGAGAGAGATGAAATCAGAAAAGACAATAAAAAGTGCAAAAGGAGAAGCCGAAGTCACCGCTCAGCGGCAGTTTACCGCTGAGCGGCACTCAGGAGTTTGTGGGAGGTCCGCTGAGGGGCAAAATGGCCGCTGAGGGGAGAAAACAAGTCACGCACTCACCGCTGAGCGGTATTTTACCGCTGAGCGGTACTCTGGAAGTCACGGGAGATCCGCTGAGGGGCAAAATGGCCGCTGAGGGGAGAAAACAAGTCACGCAATCACCGCTGAGCGGTAGTTTACCGCTGAGCGGCACTTTAATGGGCTTGGACTTGACTTTTTGTAATTTACGAATGATACATAAGCTTTAGGGTTTCTTAGGGTTAGGTATCTTTGGCAGAAACGAAGCAAACACTCTCTCTTCCACCCCTTGGGGTAGATTGGGAGATGGTGACAGCTCTCCTCTTCTCTTTCTCGGGTTTATTCTTTCATTCTTTCATTGTAATTCATTTAGGTTCACCATGAATATGGTGAACTAAACTCTGTATGTTTGTTGGGGAATCAATGTAATCTTGTGAAACTCTCATATATTGAATCTGTTTTTACATCTTTTAATTAAGACTTATGCTTTCTTTCATCATTAGTTAGGGTTTTTCCTCTTTGCTTAATGCTTGCATTGTTTAACTCATTCGATGCATGATTATTGGTTTTGTCGATACGGGCACGTACGGGGAAGTCTAGATCCAGGGAATTTCTCCCAATTTTATATTGGTTGTCGTTAAGCTCCTGTACTTATGAACTGATCATTAGGAATGCTAGGAATTGTATGAACTCGTGATTAGGGAGAAGCCTTCTGGAAAGGTACATTAGAGAGTGGCATTAACAATGATGATTTGACTGTTGAATTCCTTAAAATATATGAGAGTGGATAAGATGAAATTGAACCCCAACAACATATTCATATCTATATTTCATTGAAAGTGTTTATCTTTTGCTTTTTGCCATTGATCAAAATTCATGCATACATGTTTATTTTCTGTCTTGCATTTTAAACCCCGAATATTTCGTTTGTAAGTCTTAGTTAATCAAGAAACCACATAACTAAACTAGGCCGTGAGTCCTTTGGGAAGAACGATACTTGGTCTTACCAAGTTTTATTACTTGAACGAATCTGTCATACTTGCCGATGGAAAAACAAGTTTGTGACATCATAATTTGGTGTTCATAAATTTGTCCATCAGCAAGCTCCCTAACATGTTGATGATGCGAGTACAATGGGATCTGAGCTTCTCTTCCAAATGTAGTAGAATCCCAGTGTACATTCATCGGCACATCTGAAATGATTTTAGCAAGCTCGTCTAACGCACCAAAAGGGTCATCCTCAGATAAATGAGTCTTCTTCGGTGTAGGACTTCCCTCTTGACCTATCTGCTGTTAAATGCAAAAATGGTTATGTTATAACGTCAATTAGAAGTAAATATTAAAATTTAGAAGTATATAGTACGAGTGTTTACCGGGGGATTAGATACATCACCAACCAAATGTCTAGGCCAGGCAACAAAGGACTTAAATGCTTCTTCCACAGTGAAGAACTCATCTGTAAGCACAGGAAGAACGACATCCTCTATGACAACTTCATCCACCGTGACCTTGAACTCATCTTCTGAAAGTTGTACACCATGCACTATAGTGGCTGTCTCATAAACTATACCACGAGCCACTAGCAAGGTCCCAGTATCAAAAAGAATATATAACTGACATGGACGAGTTTCATCCATGTCGTCCCCTAGGGCACCGACAACTGAACAACTTCCTTTACCGCTTCTACCTGTCAAATTAAATGTTAGGTTATGCAAAAAGTAAATTAGTAACCAAAAATAAATAAGTTTACCTGTAGGGGGCACAACATGTTCCGCTACAGGAGATAGCGGAGAACGATTGCCATAATCCTCATAATGCTGCTGGAACTCGCGCGCAACCATTTCAGCAACTTCATCATACAACTCTGCCCGAACCTTCTTTGTGATCTCTTGCGTCATCTCTTTTCTTATCTCCTCCTCCATCTTTTCGTATGAATATGGACGCGAGGAAGACCCAAAAAACTGTCGTATGCCTATGCCAGTCCCAACACCACACACCCGTCCTGGGTGCTCAGGTCGTCCAATAGCTGTGGCAAGAATATCTTTACGACCTTCTTGTGTGAATTGACCTTGGGAGCTCTGCTCAACCAAGGAGTCTTGTCACATAACAAAAGTTCAAAATCATTTGAAAGATCTATGTAATATATATAACAAAATTAATGTAAAAATATAAGAAATGACATCTTACAATTCTTTCAGATATTTCTCTGGCAGACTCGGAAGTGTAGGAGCCCGATGGTCTTATACGGGCTAACTTCCACTTGTCGTGCCGAGATGGTGGTGAAGGAGGAGGAGGAGGGTCACCACCCTCAGAAAGTGGAAGTCTACTATCTGACTTCTACTTCATTATTTTTTCTTCAAGCTTTCTATATCCACCACGAGACAGTAGGTGTGGATTTTTATTTTGAGCGTTTATTCCCTTTGCTTTTGACCTTTTTTCCTATGACAAAATGAAACAATTGTCATAGTAGAGAATTATGAATGATGAATTAAATGATTTTACTGCACTTACCTGTCACACCTCGGATGAACGAAGCTCTACAAACTGACGCCATGTTTCTTCGTCAATTGTTGAATATTTGGAACATGGATTTTCATTACCTTTTGTCCAAATATATATCTAGACGTCAATTTTGTCTTAAACCCTCAAAATTTTTCTGCAATTGCAGATAAACACTTATTCCTTAAGCTCTCGACATTTGGCATATCAAATGTTATCTGTGATGGACAAATTTATGAACACCAAATTATGATGTCACAAACTTGTTTTCAATCGGCAAGTATGACCGAATCGTTCAAGTAATAAACTTGGTTAGACCAAGTATCGTTCTTCCCAAAGGACTCACGGCCTAGTTTAGTTATGTGGTTTCTTGATTAACTAAGACTTACAAACGAAATATTTGGGGTTTAATATGCAAGACAGAAAATAAACATGTATGCATGAATTTTGATCAATGGCAAAAAGCAAAAGATAAACACTTTCAATGAAATATAGATATGAATATGTTGTTGGGGGTCAATTTCATCTTATCCACTCTCATATATTTTAGGAATTCAACATTCAAATCATCATTGTTAATGCCACTCTCTAAAGTACCTTTCTAGAAGGCTTCTCCCTAATCACGAGTTCATACAATTCCTAGCATTCCTAATGATCAGTTCATAAGTGCAGGAGCTTAACGACAACCAATATCATATTGGGAGAAATTCCGCGGATCTAGACTTCCCCGTACGTGCCCGTATCGACAAAACCAATAATCATGCATCGAATGAGTTAAACAATGCAAGCATTAAGCAAAGAGGAAAAACCCTAACTAATGATGAAAGAAAGCATAAGTCTTAATTAAAAGATGTAAAAACAGATTCCATATATGAGAGTTTCACAAGATTACATTGATTCCCCAACAAACATACAGAGTTTAGTTCACCATATTCATGGTGAACCTAAATGAATAACAATGAAAGAATGAAAGAATAAACCCGAGAAAGAGAAGAGGAGAGCTGTCACCATCTCCCAATCTACCCCAAGGGGTGGAAGAGAGAGTGTTTGCTTCGTTTCTGCCAAAGATACAAACCCTAGGACGTCCTAAAGCTTATATACTATTCCAAAAATACAGAAAAATTAGGCCCAAGCCCATAAAAGTGCCAAAAAACCAGTCCAAGCCCATTTAGAATGGCGCTCAGCGGTATTTTACCGCTGAGCGGTACTAGCGGTTGATCCATTTTGCCCCCCAACTGCTGTTTTGCCCCTCAGCGGTGATTTCGGCACCTGAAAACTGCCGCTCAGCGCCAAATTTCCGCTCAGCGCCACTCGGTCAGACTTTTTCTGCGTTCTGGTTGGTTTTTCAGCATTCTAGTTGACTGGTTGACTTTTCTGGTTGACTGGTTGACTTTTCTGGTTGACTGGTTGACTTTTCTGGTTTCTGGTTGACTTTTCAGCACTCCAATCATTCGGTATTTCAATTCTTCTTTCAAATCATTCAATTAGCCTACAAAATGAAGGGAATCTTGCACAAAACCATTAAATTCACTTTCAACTCTCTTATTCTCAAAAGTAAAGCAAAAATATGAGTTCAAGCTAGTTTCTAAGTCTGAAAGGTTGCTTTTGGTATCAAATTTAAGCATAAAAATAACGGTGTTTCAACCGTTATCACAACCCCAAACTTAAAACTTTGCTTGTCCTCAAGCAAACAAGATGTAACTCAATCTTCCATCAATCCATATAATGGTTCACCACATTCAAAAATCCTTCTTTCAAGATAAGTAAGTGCTCAATTCAGCTCATTTCAAAGATTTCAATCAAGACATGCACATGCTTTAATGTTCACACAATCACATACTATCCAACAAATGCTACCTTTCATGAATGATCAATCAACTAAGCAAAGATGTTCTTATATTTTCATGGAATCTTTCCTCACTAGATAAAGTGTTTCACTCAAACACACAAGTGTATAAGAGGTATTCACTCATTCACTCTACTATCACAATGTCACATGAATCAACTTTGCCTTTCATTTTACCACAATCAAAAACATTCACAAGCATGCATCATCACAAGGACTTTTCAATGGCTTATAATGTGGCTGGGCTAACAAGAAAATTGGTTTTTCTAGATCACAAAACCCTTGAGTTAAGAGAATCATATAAACACAACCATTCTTACTTATTCCCAACTTTCTTTTGCATTGAGCTTTGTTTTTTCTTTTCTTTTCTTTCTCTTTTTCTTTTTCTTTTCACATACTTAATTATTAGCCCTTAGCTCAATGCTTTCAATTTCCCTTTCTATTTTCCAACAACCCCAAACTTGAACATTTGTCAATACCACAAAATATTTTCTACTTAACTCAAGGTAAAGCTTTTCAACAAGGGTTTTCAAATCATGTTCAAGGCTAGAGGTTCAAAGGATATAACACATAGTGTTCTCTTTTAGTGGGCTCAATTTATGAATTTGGCTAATAGAAGGGTTATCAACAAATGGCCTTGATCATATGATGCAAACAAGCAAGTAATTCAATCATAGAAAACTTGGGCAAAGTCATTCATGCTTTCACAGTAACAGTATTCAACAATAACAACTCTGGAGCTCAAAACCTCACATATAAGCTCATTCACATTCCACATATAAGATCCTGCTTAGAATCATAATCACAATCATAACATCTTGCATTTGTTCACAATGCTTGTGAACCACTTGTATAAGCATATAATGTGCACATTCTCAACATCAATCAATATCAAAGCATCATCAGGCATTACTTATCAAACAACAATCATAAGCAAACCATCATAATAGACAAAATTTCCAATTGAGTACATCAAACCCTATTCTACAAACATAAGTGATTGATAAAAGAAATCCTGCTCTAGTGCTTTGAAAAACTCAGCCCCATCAATGATGCTCTCTCCCAACCCCAAACTTAGATGGAAAACTAGTGAGACAATGAGTGGAAGGGAGATTTTCTAAAGAGGAATGAAAGGAAAAATGTAGAGAACCTTTGGAAAAATGTTTAGGAGTGTGTGTGCAGAGAAGAATCTAAAAATAGAGGCCAAAGCGTGACTTAGGGTATAAAAATACCCTAATGGGCTCGGGTTCCGCTAAGGGGCAACCTAAGCCCCTTTTACGATACCACCGCTCAGCGGCAATTTTCCGCTCAGCGGCACTTTCGTGTTGTGCTTTTCTTCTTCCTAGCTTACCCTACTTGCCTTCTACTCATGCCCCTCACTTGCTCCCTGCAATTAATTTCTCAGATCACTCAAACATTCAATCCCTATCATGCAACTAAAGCAGAATAAAAACAAACAATACAGATAAAATCAATCAATTGGGTTGCCTCCCAGGTAGCGCTTGTTTAACGTCACGAGCCTGACCCAAAATCCACCAACACCCATCAGTAGGTGTAACAAACTTACCAACACCCATCAGTAGGTGCAAAATTTTCTTACCAACACCCATCAGTAGGTGTTACAAACATAATATCCTTCAGTAGATACTTAACCACCTAGCATCCTTCAGTAGATGCTATCTCCAACAAAATAGTTACAAAAATAAAGTCCACAAATTAAAAATTACAAAACCAAAATAAAATCAAAAGTTCTTAAATCACTGGGTTGCCTCCCAGCAAGCGCTCTTTTAACGTCATTAGCTTGACACAACCTCAAGTTCCTTCTTCTTTTTCTTCTTTCTACTGAACTTCTTCAAAAATTTGATCAAACCAGGAACCTGTTGCAGTGTCTCAATCATAGGAACTTTAATCTCCAATTTCTTGAAGATTTCCATAAAGCACTTGATTTTCTTTTCCTTCCTATGATTCTTCTTTAGATAAGGATGTGATTTTTCATATGATTTCTTCTTCTTTCCTCTCATCTTTATTTTCTTCCTTTTTCTCTCCCTAAATTTTCTCTTTTTCTTTTCTTTTATTTTTTTCTTCCCTTTTCTTTTTCTTTTCAACTTCTTTATTTTCACACAAATTTTCTTTCTCTCACTCGGTATTTCAATTCTTCTTTCAAATCATTCAATAAGCCTACAAAATGAAGGGAATCTTGCACAAAACCATTAAATTCACTTTCAACTCTCTTATTCTCAAAACTAAAGCAAAAATATGAGTTCAAGCTAGTTTCTAAGTCTGAAAGGTTGCTTTTGGTATCAAATTTAAGCATAAAAATAACGGTGTTTCAACCGTTATCAATCTGCAACAAAGAAAGTAATAACCTTATATCAATACAGATTTATCAATATAATGAATGATGAATTTGGAGCAATATTGCTTAACTTACCAATAGATCTTGCCAGATGAGATTCCGATCAGCCTCAGAAACATGGTCAAAGGATGGAGTAAGTATAGAGATACGATCACGTGCTAGTACTCCAAGGTAAGACCTAAATGCATCTGCATTTGGGCCAGATGCAACTCCAGTGACCACGTCAATAATGACAGGTGTCCTCTCACCTACATTTCTTCTAAAAAAAGCTGTCGTAACCTCGTTGCTCCTCTCGTCCGTTTAGAAGTGGTGGGGACTTCATCGCCTGACGAATGAGGTGACTTAGCCATATATCTGTCACAATAAATAAGATGAAATATAAATAAAACACTTATAAAATAACATATATTATTTAACAAAAGCCATAAATATTTACACAAACATGAAATTCATACATATGTAAAGAACAAATAATTACATATGTAACATGCAATATATTCAAGCAAACAATATATTCAACCAAGAGTAAACATATATTCAAGCAAGCAAATAATTACATATGTAACATGCAATATATTCAAGCAAACAATATATTCAACCAAGAGTAAATAACGTCAATTGGTCCCAAAATCTATCTATCTTGTTATTTTTTTTATGTCTTATATTTTGTTAACTACCTTGAGTTACACTCTTTGAATCAATTCCTTGAAAAATACCCAGTCTTTACTTTTTTAACTAACTTCACTTCCATTCTTTGAATTCCTTTCTTCTAAAAGATTTAAATTCAAAAATAAATAAAAACCTAAATACATTTTCAATCACTTAACACAATTTAATCATCCCAAATTCCCAAACATCAAAGTTTGTTAAAAAAAATAACTCAGCTTAATTTTTATTAGATAACAATGCTACAATTCAACGTGTCAATCACTACATTGTACATTTCTAAATATATAATTAAGATTTCACCGTTTTTCCCTATCAATTGTTTATGTTCTTTATGTCTTAATCCAACTCCCAAACCCTGATGGAATCCTGCCTGATGTGTCTCTCAATGTCCTCTTTTTGTAGTTTTTCACATTTTATTGTGCACGTATTTTAGCTTGTAAAGAGCATGGGTTACTATAAATACCCAGCTCCTCTCTTGTATTGGTACTTTTGAGATTAATGAGAATTGAGTTTTTCTGAATCAGAAACTATTCTCTCTTGAAAGTCATAGGCTAGAGAGTCCAAACACTCCCTCTAGCCACCTTCCAAGCACCTCTCTCACTTTCATTTTCCATTCCACTGTGCTTCTCTCTCATCACACATCCTCACCGTTACTTCAATCCACTTCAGCATAGTGGCGTAACACCTCTTGGCCACGCGCCCTCCTTTGTCTCGCGCACAACATCACCACCTCTTCATTTCATTGCCACGAGGAACATTTCATTTCTCACCAATTCTCTCTCGCAGAACCACGTCTCTCGTCCATTTCTCTCTGGAGAGCTCATCCTCGCAAGCCTTCTGCTTTCATCACAGTAAGCTTCGACACTCACATTTTCTTCTCAGATTTGCATTTTCTCTTTCCGCATCTCCTGACCACATCTAAACCTAGGGTTTCTTCATCATTTTGTCTTTTCCTGCCATTATCACCATTTGTTTTCGATTTTAGCCGATTAAAATCACTCTTGATCCGTTCCAAGCCTTTTTCACCTTTCAATCTTCATTTTGAACCGATTAATCGGTTCATATTGGGTTTCCTTCCATTTCTAGGGTTTCTATCGAGTTTAACCCTCTATTTCTTGTTCTTCTTCGAGATTTTGTCATTTTTCCGCTGCGTTCATCTCTTGAGGAAGCTTCGAAGGAGCTCACGACACGCACATTCGTCATCTCCTTGGACGTTCGTCCATCTGTTGGTATCAGAGCTCAGGTTTCTGTAAGACAACAATATAACAATAATAAAATTTGGGAAGGAGAATGAAATGACATTATAATGGTTTTCGTAATCCTCTGTAAAAAAACGTCCTCCAAATATTCTGAGTATAAAAGTTCATATAACAGAAAAGGAAATGGCAGCAGTGAAGAAATGCACAGGACAAAAAGAAGAAGTTAGAGAATACGTAAATGACAGCACCCTCTCCCTCCTCTAACAAACTTCTATTTAATGAATCCCCGTCCAATCATAATCATTGAGTCTAATATTCTTTTTCCTCACGCGCCTGCTTCCACGTGTTTCTTCCACCCTCATGTTTCCATGGTCTTCCCTCGTTACAATTCCTCCTCCTTTAAAATTAACCTTGTCCTCAAGGTTGAATGTTGGATAGGCTTTACGTAAGGCACTTTCATCTTCCCATGTAGGAGGTGATTCTGCTAACCCTTCCCATTGGATCAAGAACTGTTTTACTATCTTATTCCCTTGCATAATTTGACGATCTTGAAGCACAGTAGCAGGTTGAATAACAGGGGAGTCTCAGAATCAATAGTGAGTGCTGGAACATATTGTTGAGTATGATCTCCCCTGCAAGGTTTTAGTTGAGAACAGTGGAAGACAGGGTGAATTTTTGCTGTTGGGGGCAACAACAACTTATAAGCAATAGAGCGAATTCGTTCAATGATAGGAAATGGGCCAAAGTATTTCATGCTTAATTTCTGATTCTTTCTTAGGGCCACTGAATTTTGTCTGTACGGTTGTAACTTTACCAGCATCATATCACCAATCTGAAAGTCCATGTGCTTCCGTTTGACATCAGCATATTTTTTCATGTGGTGTGCTGTGATCGTAATAAATTCTGTTTCAGTTTGCTAATCATTTCCTGTCGCATCTGATAACAGTTGAAAAACTGTTATTTTCATGCTTAAAAGTGATACTAAAAGCAACCTTTAGACTTAGAAACTAGCTTGAAATCATGCATTTTGTTTATATTTTCAGAAATAAGAGAGCTGGATAGGTTTATGCTTGATTTGAGTGTTTTTGTGCAGGTTTTGAGGTGAATTTGGTGAAAGAAGTGAAGAATGAGAGAGAGGACATTAGAAAAGACAAGAAAGAGTGCAAAAAGAGAAGTCGAAGGCACCGCTCAGCGGCAAACTACCGCTGAGCGGCACTCAAGAGGTGGCGTTGGAACCGCTGAGGGGCAAATGGCCGCTGAGGGGAAGAAAGAAGACGCGTAATCACCGCTGAGCGGTAAATGGCGCTGAGCGGCACTTTTTGGGCTTGGGCTTTTGTAATCTTTTGTAACTCTAGATTAGTATATAAGGGCTTGCACGTCCTTTAGTTAGGGATCTTTGGCAGAAACGAAGCAAACACTCTTTCTTCCACCCCTTGGGGTAGATTGGGAGATGGTGACAGCTCTCCTCTTCTCTTTCACGGGTTTTTCTATCTCTTTCATACTTTCATTGTTATTCATCTAGGTTCACCATGAATATGGTGAACTAAACCTTGTATGTTTGTTGGGGAATCAAAGTAATCTCTTGAAGCTCTCATATATGGATTTGTTGAGTACATCTTTGAATTAAGACATATGCTTTCTTTCATCATTAGTTAGGGTTTTTCCTCTTTGCTCAATGCTTGCATTGTTTAACTCATTCTAATGCATGATTATTGGTTTTGTTGATACGGACACGTACGGGGAAATCTAGATCCGGGGAATTTCTCCCAATATTATACTGACAATATTATATTGGTTGCCTTTAAGCTCCTGCACTCATGAACTAATCATTAGGAATGCTAGGAATTGTATGAACTATTTGATTAGGGAGAAGCCATCTAGAATGGTACATTAGAGAGTGGCATTAACAATGATGATTTGAATGTTGAATTCCTAAAATATATGAGAGTGGATGAGATGAAATTGACCCCCAACAACATATTCATTCATATATTCCATTGAAAGTGTTTATCTTTTGTCTTTGCCATTGATCAATTCATGCATACATATTTAATTTTCGTCTTTGCATATTAAACTTCAATTATTGTGTTCTTAAGTCTTAGCTAATCAACAAATCACATAACTAAACTAGGCCGTGAGTCCTTTGGGAGAACGATACTTGGTCTTACCAAGTTTATTACTTGAAACGATTCGGTCATACTTGCCGATTGTGAAACAAGTTTGTGACATCATATTTTGGTGCTTACAAATTTGTCCATCAGCATCGTAAGGTCATCTTGAACTGTTAGAGGATCAGAAGCATGAGGAGTGTATTTAGTCAATTGTGGAAGATCTCTCCCATAAACTACCTTAAATGGAGTCATACCACTGCTGTGATGATAAGCAGTGTTGTACCAGAACTCAGCCCAAGGTAAAAATTTGACCCATTCTTTAGGAGACTCATACGTATAACACCTTAAATACATCTCCAAACATTTATTAAGAGCTTCTGACTGTCCATCGGACTGAGGGTGGTAAGCTGTGCTCATGTGCAAGGTAGTTCCACTTAATTTGAATAAGTGTTGCCAGAATTGACTTACAAACACCTTATCCCGATTTGAAACAATGGTCTTTGGAAACCCATGTAATTTGATGACAGTTTTGACAAACGCTTCAGCTACCTATTTATTGTTGTAATCCGCTTTCAAAGGACAGAAGTGAGCGTATTTGGAGAGTCGGTCAATCACTACCATTATCACAGTATAGCCTTGAGAATTTGGAAGGCTGGTGATAAAGTCCATTGCCACATCCTCCCAGATCTGAGTTGGCACCGGTAAAGGTTGTAGTAACCCCAAGGGAAGAGAATTAACTGATTTTGCCTGCTGACAGATCAAGCAAGTCTGAACAAAATGTTTCACATCCTGCTGCATTCCAGGCCAATAGAATTGCTGAGCAAGTCTGCTAAATGTTCTTGTGATTCCTGCATGCCCACCGATAGGAGAATTATGAAATTCTTTAAGCAACTTGTGAACTAATTCAGGAGATGCAGGTATGACTATCCTGTCCTTCCAGTAAAGTAAGCCATCATGGACTGCATAATGTGGAACAACCTGCTTGTTGGCTACACAATCCGTAATGATTTTTTTTGCTTCTTCATCTGTATTTAGAGCCTTTCGTAATTCTGGTAGGAAATCTAGTTGGGGCTGTGACCATGCCATAAGAAATGATTTGGATAAAGAATCAGCAACCACATTGTCCTTGCCCGATTTATATTCTATCGTAAAATCGTACCCCAGCAATTTATGTAACCATTTCTGCTATTCCGGTGTTTGAATGGCCTGTTCAGTGAGACTTCTTCAACTTCTTTGGTCTGTTCGAATCACAAATTTATGCCCTAAAAGGTAATGTCGAAACTTGGCTACAACTTCAGTAATGGCAAGAAACTCCCTTACGTAAGCAGATTGGCGTTGAAGTCGGGGGTTCAATTTCTTGGAAAAATATGCTATGGGATGTTTGTTTTGAATCAGCACTGCTTCAATAGCTGACCCTGAAGCATCAATTTCCAACACAAAAGGAATGGAAAAATCTGGAAGAATTAGCACAGGGGCTTGAGTAACAGCAGCTTTTAAAGCATCAAAAGCTTGAGTGGCTTCGTCAGTCCATATAAAACAGTCCTTCTTTAGAAGATTAGTTAGAGGTTCAGCAATAGAGGCATATTGCCTAATAAATCTTCTATAATAACCTATGAGTCCCAAAAACCCTCTCAGTTGCTTGAGATTGGTGGGAACTGGCCATTGCATCACAGTTTCAATTTTGTCCTTATTCATGGTCACACCTTTTCCAGATACTTGAAAAATGTCATTCATGAGGGCTTGAAAGGTGGCAGGGGCATTGGTTAAACCAAATGGCATGACCAACCATTCATAATGCCCTTGATGAGTTCTAAAAGTTGTTTTGTGGCTATCCTCCTCTTTAATCAATATTTGATGATACCCAGACCTTAAATCTAGTTTAGAGAAAAATTGTGCCCCATACAACTCATCAAGTAATTCATCCACAATGGGAATAGGGAAACTATCTTTAACTGCTATAACATTCAAAGCTCTATAATATGTGCAAAATCTCCAAGTATCATCCTTTTTCCTAACCAATATGATTGATGACGAAAACAGACTGGTGGATGGAATAATAATTCCTTCCTGTAGCATCTCTGAAATCATTTTCTCAATTTGCAACTTTTGATTGTGAGGATATCTATATGGACGAACCTTCACAGGTTTAGCACCTTCAACTAAGGGAATAAAATGATTTTGTTGCCTATTAGGGGGTAGTCCTGTTGGAAGGTCAAAAACTATTTTGTATTGATGGAGCAACAATACAATTTCCGGCTCCATGTTCTTTGGAAGATCCAGCCATTGATCTTGTATGGTGGGAGAGGTTTGAACCTGCAAGGAGAATAACTTAGCAATTCCTTTGGTATGGCACATTCTCTTGAAGTGGTTGAATTGAGCTGGCTGTGGCAGGGATGAATGATCTCCATGCAGAGTCACAAATTTATTCCCAACATAAAATTTGATAGATAAGCTGCTATAATCAGAGACATGAGGTCCTAAAGTTGCCAACCAAGCGGCTCCTAACACCAAATCAGCTCCTGAAATGGGAAGTAAGTATACTGGCAATTGCAGCAAGTGACCTTGAATCTTAACTTGTAAGTCCTTGATGAATCCTTCAGCTACCAAGGCATTACCGTTGCCCACTAACACTTGAAAATTGGGAATAGGCTCGAGTTGCAGGAAATTATTTGAGCTTCCACTATCTAATAAAACCTGGACCATCATGCCATTGATAGACCCTTTAAATTTCATCGTGCCAAGTTCTGAAGACCCTTTTAATGCATTGTATGAAAGGTGCTGTTCCACGATTAATGGAGGTTCAACCTCCACAATGTCCTCCGGAGGGTCATGTTGGACATCAATAGGAACCTCTTCATCCACTTGTAAAACAAAATACTGCTTATTGGGACACCTATGATTCATGGTGAATTTCTAATCACATGTAGAACAGAGGCCCTTCTCCCTGCGTAATTGCATTTCTGTAGCAGTAAGTTTTTTTATGAAATTGGGTGGGAACTGGATGTAGATGACTGCGGTAAGGATAATAAGGGAGGTAAGGGGGTTGATCGTATGGATTGTGAGGTTGTGAGGATGGTGTTTGTGGCTTGTGTTTTGGGATAATAGGAAGTGTTTGGTAACCTGGTTCTGGGAATGTACTTCTCCTCATATAATTTGGCTAAGGACACACAACACAGCAGAGAAGTGGGGTTTTGGGCAATGACATCACGTTTGAGATCTGGTTTTAAGCCTCCTACAAAGCAATCTAGGAGAGCCTCTGTCGTGATGCCTTGGACATGGTTGGCCAGAGATGTGAATTGCGTATAATAGTCATGAACAGATGATGTTTGGGTGAGTTTAAACAAGGTGGCCCTGGGGCATTCATATGGTGAAGGACCAAATTCAGTTTCCAAAGCACGAGTAAAAGCAACCCAAGTTGGAAAGGCATTGGCGGATTTTGCATCTGAAACCAAGGGATTACCTCTTTCTCCAAATGAATGGAAGCTATGATCAGACGTTGATCATCGTTTGTGCGGTAGTAATTGAAAAACTGTTCTACTTTGAAGATCCATTGAAGAACGTCAGTACCGTCAAAGCAAGGAAAATCAATTTTAACATTACGCACTTGGAACGGTGGTGGCTCAGTGGAGGGTGGTGGTTTCGTTTGAAGCAAGGACCCCAACGTAGATTCAAGTGTTTGGAATCTGTTTTCTGTATCTTGTTCCCGTAATGTCAAATGTTCCATCCACTTTTGTAACTCTCGCTCACGTCTTTCCATGGCCTCCACGATGCGACAAACATCCGCAAGAAGGTCCTTGAGACGAGCTATTTTAGTAGCTAGTTCTTTCAGTCTCGTGTTTTTGGCCATAGTTTAGAGAATGAAAGCACCAGTGTAAGACAACAATATAACAGTAATAAAATTTGGGAAGGAGAATGAAATGACGTTATAATGGTTTTCGTAATCCTTTGTAAAAAAACGTCCTCCAAATATTCTGAGTATAAAAGTTCATATAACAGAAAAGGAAATGGCAACAGTGAAGAAATGCACAGGACAAAAAGAAGAAGTCGGAGAATACGTAAATGACAGCACCCTCTCCCTCCTCTAACAAACTTCTATTTAATGAATCCCCGTCCAATCATAATCATTGAGTCTAATATTCTTTTTCCTCACTCGTCTGCTTCCACGTGTTTCTTCCACCCTCATGTTTTCATGGTCTTCCCTCGTTACAGTTTCGTTCACGCTTCAGAGGTAAGTTGTCTCGCGTTCTCTGTCTTCAATTTCTTTTTCCTTTTCCCGTTGTTTTCTCTTGATTCCGAGTTGAGTTGTTTCGATTCGGTCTTGTCTGATTCATAATTTTTTTGTCATTTGATTCAGTCTTGATTCTGAGTTTCTGGTGCGCGTTTCTGTTTCGCGTCTCTGTTACGCTTTCATCATTTACGTGTTGTTCATCATTTTCCTTTAATGTCTTGATTTGTTTTTCTGATTTAAGTTGTTGTGAATCTTGTTTGTGTTTCGTGTTTCGGTGTACTGTTTTGACTCTTCTAGAATATGGAGACTCTATCTCTATCATCTCCTTTTCTTTATAACCTTTCACAACCCACAACTTGTTTTTGAATCTCACAGGTGTACCCAGTTGGAGTTGTTCTTTCATCCAGTCATCAGGAACTTTTCTTCCTCTTCCAATCTTTTCTTTTTCTGGTACCTGAAACAATAAACAATGTTTACCTTTAACCTTGGGCTTTTCATCTTGAGGGTTAGTCATGAGTACATCTTGAAATGCAGCTTTATGACTAGCTTCTTCCTCCTACATCTTCCTCTCTTCTTTGAAGACATCTACAACAACTCTCTCTTCTCTGTCTTGGAGCACCACTATACCTTCGTTCACATCAATGATAGCTTTGGCCGTTTTCATAAACGGTCTTCCAAGAATAATGGGTATCTTTTCAGTCTCCATCTCCATCACCACAATGTCTACCAAGAACTGGAGTTTGCCCACACAAACTATAATATCTTCTACTATTCCACAGGGTTCCTTTGAAGATCCATCTGCCATTACTAAGTTAACTTTTACAGGCTTCACATCAACATCACCGATCTGCTCCAGTAAAGAATAAGGTATCAAGTTAACACTTGATCCTAAATCGAGTAAGGCCTTGTTTATCCTTTTCTTCCCTATTGTGCATGGAATGGAGAAACCTCCTGGATCTTTTTCCTTTAGAGGGAATGGTTCCTTTTTAACAGCTTTATACTTCTTTGTATAATCATCTCTACGTCTTTTCTTTGTAGAGACTTCTTCTTCAGGTTTAGTATAAACTGCAATTTGTTGTAATATCTGATTCCAAGGTACATCATTGTCCACCATCTTGAATAACTCTGTAAAATCAAATTGCTTCTTTTGATTTATTGGAAAAGGAAAAATATCATTACTCTCTATCTATCTTCTCTCTCCTTTCTCTTTTCTCTCTTCTTTTTCTTTTTCTCTCTTTTCTCTCTCTTCTTTTTCTTACTCTCCTTCTTCTAACTCAACTTTCTCATCATTTGTACTCTCCACCACTTTGCATTCTTCCTTGGGGTTAACCTCAGTATTAGCCCCAAAATTTTTGTTTGGCCTCTCTTCCAACTGCTTGGTAATTTGACCCATTTAAGTCTCCCAATTCTTAATAGTAGCTTCAGTGCTCTTTTAAGTAGACTCAGTTTTCTGTATGAACTGATGAAGAGTTTCTTCCATCCTTATTAACCTTTCATTAAGTATAGAAATCTGTTGCCATAAGGTTTGTTGTTGTTGTTGCTTATTGAATTGCCCAGTTTGTCCGTGACCAATGCTTGGGTGTGGTTTCCACCCTTGATTAAAATTCCCCTGACGGTATTGATTGGCCATGAAGTTAACATCTTCTAAGGCTTCTACTGGAAAAGCGCATTGACCATTGATATGGTCACCTCCACATAATTCACACAACTGTGATTGAGCCTGTGCAACAGTCTTTAACTCTTTTGGCAGTTGTGCAAGTGTTTTTGTAAGAGTCTCCAGTTGTTGAGTTAGTATCTTGTTCTGTGCTAGCAAGGCCTCATGGGTTTGTAACTATAGAACTCCTTTTTGTTGTATAGGAGCTCCTCTTTCACTGTTGAGCTCATTGTCACTAGTAGCCATATTGTCAATGATTTCTGTAGCTTCCTCTGGAGTTTTCCATGTGATATTTCCTCCTGCTGAGGCGTCAAGCATCATCTTGGTTTGTGAACCAAGACCTCCAAGGAAGATTAGGACTACTTCCACTTCGTCAAAGCCATGCGTGGGTGTCTTTCTTACTAAGCTTTTATATCTGTCCCATGCATGCCCTAGTGATTCCTCCATGTCTTGCCTGAATGATGAAATCTCTTGCTTTCCTTTATTTACTTTTGATTGTGGAAAGTATTTGTTTAGGAACTTGGTCACCACTACTTCCCACTCTGTAAATCTTTCTTCTGGAAAAGAATTTAACCAAAGCTTAGCGTTGCCTCCTAGTGAGAATGGAAACAAGCTAAGTTTGATTGCTTCGTCCGACACCCCATTTATTTTCACCGTGTTGCAGATCTCATTAAAAGTTGTGAGGTGCTCATATGGGCTTTCGTGAGACAACCCATTAAATTGATTACTCTTCACCAGTTGAATTAATGCTGGCTTAACCTCCATGTTGGCTGCATTGACCCTTGGTCTTGCTATGCTGTTAAAGTGTTGAGGTCCAGCTATATTTATGTAATCTGCAAGAGTTCTTCTGGCATTATTATTCTCCATATTTTCGGTGCTATGGTCAGAACCTTGTGGTGATGCTTGTAACAGAGTTTCCGGAGGAGGAAAAAGTTCTCTAGATGCACAGATTCTTCTCCTCCGTCTACTCTCGTCTAAACCTTCAAGAAGAGGTTCTGCAGTTTTCTTGCTCCTAGTTCGGATTGCTTCCTGCATACACAAGAAAACAAATCCCTAGAAAAATTGGTTAGCATAAAAAGATATAAAAGAAGATATAAGATCAGAGATAAGAAGATAAAATAAAAACAGAAAATAAAATAAAATAAAATAAAATAAAATAAAAAAAAATAAAATAAAATAAAATAAAAATAAAAACAGAAAAAATAAAAACAGAAATTCAAAATTCAAAAATTCAAAATTCAAAATTCAAGTCAAAGATAATCAAAAATCACACAAATGAACTAGTTAAACCACGAGTCCCCGGCAACGGAGCCAAAAACTTGATGCCAAATTTATGAACACCAAAAAACGGCGCCACAAACTTGTTTAACAATCGGCAAGTGTGACCAAATCGTATCAAGTAATAAACTCGGTAAGACCAAGTATCGTTCTCCCAAAGGACTCACGGCCTAGTTTAGCTATATGATTTGTTGATTATTTAAGACTTAAGAACAAATTGATTGTAGGTTTTAATGCAAGAGACAGTAATTAAATATGTATGCATGAATTTGATCAATGGACAGAATACAAACACTTCAATGAATTAAATGGATGAGTATGTTGTTGGGGTTATCAATTTCATCTTATCCACTCTCATATACTTTTAGGAATTCATCATTCTTATCATCAATTGTTAATGCCACTCTCTAAATCACCTTGCAAGAAGGCCTATCCTTAATTACGAGTTTATACAATTCCTAGCATTCCTAGTAATTAGTTCTGAAGTGCAAGAGCTTAAAGGCAACCAATATGCTATTGGGAGAAATTCCCCGAATCTAGATTTCCCCGTACGTTCCCGTATCGACAAAATCAATAATCATGGCAATGAATGAGTTAAACAAAGCAAGCAATAAGCAAAGAGGAAAAACCCTAACCAAAGAAGAAAGAAAGCATGTATCTTAATATAAGACGTTAAAACACAAATTCCATATATGAGAGTTTCACAAGACTACATTGATTCCCCAACAACAATACAAGGTTTAGTTCACCATATTCATGGTGAAACTAGATGAACAATAATGAAAGAATGAAAGATAGAACCCTAGAAAGAGGAGGAGGTAGCCTGAGCATCCAAGATCTTCCTTCAAGGGGTGGAAAAGTGAGTGTTTGCTTCGTCTCAGCCAAAGATACAAACCCTAGGACGTCCTAAGGCTTATATACTATTCTAAAATTACAGAAAATTAGGCCCAAGCCAAAAATAGTGCCGCTCAGCGGTAAGTGCGTGAGTTGTTTTTCTCCCCTCAGCGGCCTTTTCACCCCTCAGTAGAGCCAACGTGACTGCCTGAGTGCCGCTCAGTGGTAAACTACCGCTAAGCGGCAGTTGCAGCTTCTCCTTTTGCACTTTTTGATGTCTTTTCTGATTCCATCTTTATCCTTCTTCACTTCTTTCACCAAATTCACCTTAAAACCTGCATAAAAACACTGAAATCAAGCATAAACCTGTCCAGCTCTCTTATTTCTAAAAATATAACCAAAAGCATGATTTCAAGCTAGTTTCTAAGTGTTAAAGGTTGCTTTTAGTATCAATTTTAAGCATGAAAATAACAGTTTTTCAACTGTTATCAGCAGGACAACTTCCCTCCAATTACAGTGCTGCAAGAGGAGGGATATTGAAACATCAACCATTGATAACAGTTGAAAAACTGTTATTTTCATGCTTAAAAGTGATACTAAAAGCAACCTTTAGACTTAGAAATTAGCTTGAAATCATGCATTTTGTTTATATTTTCAGAAATAAGAGAGCTGGACAGGTTTATGCTTGATTTGAGTGTTTTTGTGCAGGTTTTGAGGTGAATTTGGTGAAAGAAGTGAAGAATGAGAGAGAGGACATTAGAAAAGACAAGAAAGAGTGCAAAAAGAGAAGTCGAAGGCACCGCTCAGCGGCAAACTACCGCTGAGCGGCACTCAAGAGGTGGCGTTGGAACCGCTGAGGGGCAAATGGCCGCTGAGGGGAAGAAAGAAGACGCGTAACCACCGCTGAGCGGTAAATGGCGCTGAGCGGCACTTTTTGGGCTTGGGCTTTTGTAATCTTTTGTAACTCTAGATTAGTATATAAGGGCTTGCACGTCCTTTAGTTAGGGATCTTTGGCAGAAACGAGGCAAACACTCTCTCTTTCACCCCTTTGAAGGAGGATCTTGGATGCTCAGGCTACCTCTTCCACTTTATTGGGTTTATTCTTTCATACTTTCATTGTTATTCATCTAGGTTCACCATGAATATGGTGAACTAAACCTTGTATGTTTGTTGGGGAATCAATGTAATCTCTTGAAGCTCTCATATATGGAATCTGTTGAGTACATCTTTGAATTAAGACATATGCTTTCTTTCATCATTAGTTAGGGTTTTTCCTCTTTGCTCAATGCTTGCATTGTTTAACTCATTCTAATGCATGATTATTGGTTTTGTCGATACGGACACGTACGGGGAAGTCTAGATCCGGGGAATTTCTCCCAATATTATACTGACAATATTCTATTGGTTGCCTTTAAGCTCCTGCACTCATGAACTAATCATTAGGAATGCTAGGAATTGTATGAACTATTTGATTAGGGAGAAGCCATCTAGAATGGTACATTAGAGAGTGGCATTAACAATGATGATTTGAATGTTGAATTCCTAAAATATATGAGAGTGGATGAGATGAAATTGACCCCCAACAACATATTCATTCATATATTCCATTGAAAGTGTTTATCTTTTGTCTTTGCCATTGATCAAAATTCATGCATACATGTTTATTTTCTGTCTTGCATTTTAAACTCAAATATTTCGTTTGTAAGTCTTAGTTAATCAAGAAACCACATAACTAAACTAGGCCGTGAGTCCTTTGGGAAGAACGATACTTGGTCTTACCAAGTTTTATTACTTGAACGATTCGGTCATACTTGCCGATTATGAAACAAGTTTGTGACATCATATTTTGGTGCTTACAAATTTGTCCATCAAGTTTTTGGCGCCGTTGCCGGGGACTCGTGGTTTAACTGGTTAATTTGTGTGATTATTGATTATCTTTGACTTATTTTTTTATTTTTAATTTAAATTTCGAATTTTTTTAATTTTATTTTATTTTTCTGTTTATATTTTTCAGTTTGTATTTTATTTGATTTTATTTTATTTTTCTGTTTTCTGTTTTTCTGTTTTCTATTTTTATTTTCTGTTTTTTATTTTTCGGTTTTTATTTGATTTGATTTTATTTTAGGTTAGATTAGATTAGATTTTTTTTTTTTAGGTTAGATTTTATTTTTATTTTTTTAGATTAGATTTTATTTTATTTTATTAGATTTTATCTTTTTATCTTTTTAGGTTAGATTTTATTTTATTCTTATTCTATCTTTTAGGTTAGGTTAGATTTTATTTTATTTTATCTTTTAGATTAGATTTTATTTTTTAGATTAGGTTTTATTTTATTTTATTTGATTCTATCTTCTAAATCTCTTATCTTCTTATATCTTTTCAATCTTTATTTTCTTTTCTCTATCTTTTTGTGCTAACAATTGTTTTTAGGGTTTTGTGCCTAATGTCTGCAGAATGCAATTTGGTCAAGAGTTTAATTATAGGGGCACTCAATTCTACCAAAGTAATCTCAACCAATGGTGGGAACCTCACTCAAGCACGGATCAAAGCCAATTTTGGCAAGCTGCTGGACAATTTGAGAACCAACCACAACAACAATGGCAGCAACAACCCTTTCTATCAGGAAGTTTGGATAGGTTGGAGGACACCCTTCAACGATTTTTGAAAAATTCCGACTCTACTCAGAAAAGCATTGAAGAATCATGTAAAAGAATGGAGATGCAACTTCGTCACATTAGTCAGATATTAAATGATGATGTTAATACTGATGT